>NC_063180.1:44637506-44733624 GCF_023159225.1 Perognathus longimembris pacificus
GGGGAACGCTGCTGGTTGTTTCCAAGGTAGACTATGGGGGGGGAGGGGAGGCTCAAAGAACCCCCCCCATGCTGGGATGGGGCTCGTCCAGCAAGGTGTGGGGTAGACCCCCCCGCCCGGTCCCCGTGGCTCCGGCCCGTGGTCGCGGCGGCTCTGGAGGCTGAGATCTGAGGGTCGCAGCTCACGGCCGGGCCCTGAGCGCCCCCCCCCCTCCACGGAACCTCGGAAACCGGGACGCGGAGCCCTGGCTCGCGTGGCAGAGCGCCAGCCTGGAGCAAGAGAGCTCAGGGGCCGCGCCCGGGCCCAGAGGTCCAGCCCCACGCCCGACACACACACAACACACACACACACGCGCGCGCGTGCGAGAGAGTCTCGTGGACGTTTCTGCCCCGGCGGGCTTCAAACTTCCATCCGCAGGGCTGGTCGGCGCCGTCGGGGTCCCGGGTGTGAGCCGCCGGCACCGGCACCGTGAGGTGCGCTGGGCCGGGGCCCTGGCAGGGTCGAGGTGCGCTGGGCCCAGGGCGCGATGGCCGGGGCAGTGGCCGGCACTTTGGGCCTGGGAGGAACACACACGGGGCCAGCAGCCGGAGCTCGGGTAAACAAGCCGGGCACACCTGGGGTTCCTCCTGCAAGCCCGGCTCCGAGTTACATCAGGGCCCCCGGGGGCCTCCGCGCCGGCAGCCGATCCCCGCCGCGTCCAGAGTGGGGGCCGGGGCCAGGCGTGTGCCCGTGTGCGCGTGGTGCGCGCGCGCGTGCCAGTCCTGGGGCTTGAACTCGGGTCCCAGGCGCTCTCCCTGGGCGGCTTCACTCCAGGCCAGCACCCCGCCGCGCTGAGCCTCAGCTCTACTTCCGGGTTTCTGGGGGCTTTCCGAGCCCGGGCTGGCTTTGAACCCTGACCCCCGGGCCTCAGCCTCGTGAGCCACGGGCGCCCGGCGGGCTGGCATCTCTGATGACAGCCCGCACCCGGCGTTTGAGAGCTCTTCCTGGTTGGTGTGACCCCAGTTTCACCCCGGGGAGCAAACATCAGGGTGACACCTTTACAGCCATAACACTAACCAGACCTGGGCGTACGCAGGCTTATCTGGGGTTCTGTCTCCCTCTCTATAAATCTGCTCCTCACAGCTCACGCTCCTGGCGTGTTTACCTCCCGCTAGGCACCGGTGCTAAGAGCTTGCATCCACCCGTCCATCCATCGGTCCATCCACCCGTCCATCCACCCGTCCACCCAGCAATCCATCCACCCGTCCACCCAGCAATCCATCCACCCACCCATCCATCCACCTACCCATCCACCCACCATCCATCCATCCACCCACCCACCCATCCATCCATCCACCCACCCACCACCCACCCATCCATCCACCCACCCACCCACCCATCCATCCATCCATCCACCCACCCATCCATCCATCCACCCATCCACCCATCCATCCATCCACCCACCCACCCACCCACCCATCCATCCACCCACCCACCCACCCATCCATCCATCCATCCACCCATCCACCCACCCACCCACCCATCCATCCACCAGTCCATCACCCACCCACCCACCCACCCATCCATCCATCCATCCACCCATCCACCCACCCACCCACCCACCCATCCATCCACCAGTCCATCACCCACCCACCCACCCACCCACCCATCCATCCACCAGTCCATCCATCCATCCATCCATCCACCCATCCACCCACCCATCCGTCCACCCACCCATCCACCCACCTACCCATCCATCCATCTAAACACCCACTCATCCACCCACCCATCCACCCACTCAGTTGTCCACCCACCCATCCACCCACCCATCCACCCACCTACCCATCCATCCATCTAAACACCCACTCATCCACCCACCCATCCACCCACCCGTCCACCCCTCCGTTCAGCTTGCAAGTCAGGCCCGGCCATTGTCCATCCGCAAAGGTGCTGTGACAGGGGAGAAGCAGGCACGGAGAGGTCAAAGCGCCCTGGCGAAGGTCACACAGGGAGGAAGGCAACGCGGGGGCCATGCAAGCCGCCGGGCTTCAGGCCGCTCTGGATTTCACAGCTTTGCTGTCCTTTGTCATCCGGCCGAGGCTCTGTGGCCCTGTTCACCACGGAACACACCTCCAGCCTGGGCCTAAACGTACGAAAAACAGTGCGTGTGTGTGTGTGTGCGTGGTGTGTGTGTGCGTGCTGTGGTGTGTGTGTGGCGTGTGTGTGTGTGTGCGTGTGTGTGTGCGTGTGTGTGCGTGTGTGTGTGCGTGTGTGTGTGCGTGTGTGTGCGTGTGTGTAATTGGAGATCAGAGTCTCACAGACGTCCCTGCCCAGGCTGGCTTTGAACTCTGGTCCTCCGATCTCAGCCTTCTGAGTGGCTAGGATGGCGGCTGACAGGTGTGAGCACCCGGCTTGACTCCGGTGCCCCCTTCGGAGCCTCTGCCGCCCGGCTCTTCCTCGCCAGTGAGCAGGGCCGCCGACGGGGGCCCGGCAAGCCCGGACTCGCCCACGCCGGGCGCCCCAGGCCCCGGCCCCGAAGCCCCCTTCCCCGGGGAGCGGCTCACGGCGGCAGGCTGGCGCAGCGCTCATTACACGGCTAATTGGGTGGCGCGGCAGCTGGTCTGGGTGACAGGTGGGGACGGGGGCGGCTGTTGGGAGGGCAGGGAGGGCCGGGAGGGCCGGGAGGGCAGGCCCAGCCAGCCCAGCCCAGCCCAGCCCAGCCCAGCCCGGCCCGCCAGCCCAGCCCAGCCCAGCCCAGCCCAACCCAACCCAACCCGGCCCAGCCCGGCCCAGCCGAACCCAGCCCAGCCCAGCCCAGCCCAGCCGGAACCCGGCCCAGCCCAGCCCAGCCGAACCCGGCCCAGCCCAGCCCAGCCCAGCCCAGCCCGGCCCGGCCCAGCCGAACCTGGCCCAGCCCGGCCCAGCCCAGCCCAACCCAGCCCGGCCCAGCCAGCCGAACCCGGCCCAGCCCAGCCCAGCCCAGTCGAACCCGGCCCAGCCCAGCCAGCCCGGCCCAGCCCAGCCCAGCCAGCCCAGCCCAGCCCGCCCGGCCCAGCCCAGCCCAGCCCAGCCCAGTCGAACCCGGCCCAGCCCAGCCCAGCCCAGCCCAGCCCGGCCCAGCCCAACCCAGCCCAGCCCGGCCCAGCCCAACCCGGCCCAGCCCAGCCCAGCCCAGTCCAGCCCAGCCCAGCCCAGCCGAACCCGGCCCAGCCCAGCCCAGCCCAGCCCAGCGCAGCCCAGCCCAGGGCGGCCGCCTAGCCCGCCGCTTGCGGGGGATTGCTGCTGATTTGTTAACAATGGCCAGAGCCTTCCAATGCACCCTTTGCCTCCCACCCGGGGCCCAGCCTTGCTTTCTTCTCTGGAAAAATCTTTGTGCTCTGGGCCCGTTGCTTGTCCGGCCGCTCTGGATATAGAGTGTCTGCTCTGGGGAGGGGATCTAGAAAGATCTAGTAGATTCCAGGCCTGTAGCAGGCCTGTGTGTGTGTGTGTGTGTGTGTGTGTGTGTGTGTGTGAGAGGGAGGGAGAGGGAGGGAGAGGGAGGGAGAGAGGGAGGGAGGGAGAGAGAGGGGACTTGGCCGTCTTGCTGCTTTCACAGAACACCTGCCGGGCGGTGCAGGTGGCTCGCACCTGTCGTCCCAGCTCCTCGGGAAGCCGAAGCTGAAGGTTGAAGCTTGAAGGCAGCCCGGGCGGGAAAATCGCAGATTCTCATCTCCAGGGAACCCACCAAAAGCGTCCCGCGGAGCTGTGTGGCTCCGTGCAGAGCCAGCCTCGAGCCACAGAGGCCAAGGAGCCGGGCACGGGTGGCCCACGCCGGGCATCCCAGCCGCGCAGGAGCCTGAGATCCTCAGAAGGACCGCGGTTCAAAGCCGGCCCGGGCAGGGAAGCCCACGAGACGCTCCCCTCCAACGAACCCAGGAAACCGGAAGCGGCGCTGCGGCTCCACGTGGCCAGCCTTGATCTGAAGAGCTCAGGGACAGCGCCCCGGCCCCGAGTTCAAGTCCCAGGACTGGCACGCGCACGCACACACACACACACGCACGCACGCGCATGCACGCACGCACACACAGGAGAACCTGGCCACTCCGGCCCCAGCTCTCTGTGGCTGGCGTGGGGAGGTTGGCCAGTGACTCCTTTCTGTCCACTCAAGTCCCCTCCACCCCCAGCTCCGCCTGCTGGAAATGGGGTGCCACACGGCCCCTGCCCCTGCCCCCCCCAGGCTGCACCGCTGGGCAGGGCACCCAGATCTGCTGGAGAAGAACGGCCGGGCCTGTGCGCCTCCCCCCCCCCCGCCCCCCAGGGCTGAGCAGGTGAAGCCTAGGGTGGGAGGTAATTAATAGTTTAATAACCAGACGACAATTGCTCCGGTTTTAGGAGTCTCTGTCACCTGAGCAGGCATTGTGTGGTATGCAGGTCTCCTCAAAGCAACCCTCCCCGGCTGGAAGTTTTCTTTTCTTTTCTCTTTTTTGGCCAGTCCTGGGCCTTGAACTCGGGCCTGAGCACTGTCCCTGGCTTCTTTGTGCTCAAGGCTAGCACTCTGCCACTTGAACCACAGCGCCACTTCTGGCCGTTTTCTGTATATGTGGTGCTGGGGACTCGAACCCAGGGCTTCATGCATGGAGGCAAGCACTCTACCACTAGGCCACATTCCCAGCCCCTGGAAGTTTTCTTATCTTTCAGTGAGAAAATAGACTCAGAGAGGTCTAGCCACTCCTTCAACATCACAGCTTGTGTGTGTGTGTGTGTGTGTGTGTGTGTGTGTGTGTGTGTGTGTGTAAGGTCCTGGGGCTTGAACTCAGGGCCTGGGCTGTGTCTCTCTGTTCTCAAGGACAGTGCTCTACCACTCGAGCCACGGCACCACTTCCGGCTTTTTCTGAGTAGTTTCTTGGAGATAAGCATCTCGTGGACTTTCCTGCTTGGGCTGGCGTTGAACCCTGATCCTCAGATCTCAGCCTCCTGAGCAGCTGGGATGGCAGGCACGAGCCCCTGGTGCCCGGCTCTAGCTCAAGGCTGGTGCTCTACCACTTGAACCACAGCTCCATTTCCGGCTGCGTGTGTGTGTGTGTGTGTGTGTGTGTGTGTGTGTGTGTGTGTGTAGGGAAGGCTCTCAAGCGCTCAGCCTCTGGGGCGCTGGGGTGACAGGCGGGAGCCGCCATCGCGGGCTGCGCCCCCTCCAGCGAGGCCCAGTCTCCAGTGCTCACAGGGAGGAAGGTTGTTATTATTGTCATTTTTTTTTAAAATAAACTTGTTTCCCTCCCCCTCCCCTTCCCAGTTATCTTGTGCCTGGTGAGTTTGCATCATTACTGGGGCTCAGGGGTCCAATTAGGGGGCTCCCCCAAGGAGAAGCATGAAGCAATCCCGGCCCCGGAGGCCTCCGGGAGCTGAGGTTTAATTAGCCGGACTGAACTGCTCTTCCTGAAACCCTGACCTACGCAGCAGGCCGGAGCCCAGCACCACCCGCCACAGCCCCCCCAAGTCCAAGCCTGGGGGGGCTGCCCCCCCACTCCACCACCACTGAACTACTGGATTTAATCCTGGAAATGGACTTGTAACATAGATGAAGTGACTTAATCCGTGAAAATGGATTGAATCAACAAGTTAATATTCGAAAAAAGCATTTGCAGCCACACTGCACAAACAAGGACAAGCCGTAAGAGAGTATTTATTAAACTCCAAAGAAAAAAGCGATTCAGCTCAGCGGCACAGACCCACGCGGGGCCTGGAGCCGTGGGTCGGAGCTCAAAGTCAACCCCGGCGGGAGGAGACTCGGGAGAGCCGATGTGCGCGCTTGTTTTTCCTTCTGTAGGTGGTGGGGCTTGAACTCGGGGCCTGGGCGCCGTGGCCGAGCTCTCCAGCTCAAGGCCACCGCTCCACCACGCTGAGCCACGGCGCCACTTCGTTTCCCGGTGGCTCGGAGGAGACAGGAGCCTCACGGACTCTCCTGCCCGGCTGGCTTCGAAGCTCGCTCCTTGGACCTCAGCCTCCTGAGTGGCTGGGGTTCCGGGGGGCCACCAGCGCCCGGCTTATGAGACTCTCACCCCCAAATGAAGCCAGAGGGGAGCTGGGGCTCACGGGGGTAGAGTGCTGGCAACAGTCAAGCCGGGTCGTGGGCCCCCCCCCCACAAACAATTAAAGGGGGGCTGGGAGTGTGGCCTAGCGCTAGAGCGCTCGCCTCGCACGCAGGAAGCCCTGGGTTCGATTCCTCGGCACCGCAGACACAGAAAAAAGCCGGAAGTGGCGCTGAGGCTCAAGTGGCAGAGTGCTAGCCTTGAGCAAAAGCAGCTCAGGGACAGCGCTCGGGCCCTGAGTTCAAGCCCCAGGACTGGCACAAACAACAAAAACAATAAGAAGCAAGCCCTCCCAGGTCAGTTATGGTAGCATTACGTCTAGAACACCAGACACTTGGGTGGCAAAGAAGTCAGTCTCAAAACAAAACAGAGGAAGCGGCGCTGTGGCTCAAGTGGCCTTGAGAGAAAACCAACACACAAAAATGCTTAGGGACGGGGCCTAGGCCCCAAGTTCAAGCCCCGGGCCCGCACCAAGATAAAAACTAAATAAAAATCAATCAAAGACGGGCTGGGAGTCGAGCTTAGGCGGTACGATGCTCGTCCAGCACGCACCAAAACCAAAACCAAAACCAAAACCAAAACCACGGCCCACTGAGCCAGCAAAGCTCAGCCAGGTGAGCACGCCAGCACTGTCCCGGGAAGTGAAGATGGCGTCTGTCTCCGTCCCTGGCCTGGCTGGTGGCCTCTGGGCTGCAGAGGCGCAGGACACTTAGGGTGGAACAGACGGTGGGCTTCGAGGACAGCACTGAGGAGAACTGGCTCTGGCGAGCAGGTGCTGGGCACTGGGCCGTCTGTCGTCCGTCCGTTCAGCTCATTCACCCAGTACCAGTACTGGGGGTTTAAACTCACAGGCCCCCGAGTTCTGACGTGGCTTTCGTCACTCAAGGCCGGGGCGCTACCCTTTGAGCCACGCTTCCACTTCTAGCTTTTGGGGGTTTCATGAGTGTCTCAAAGATCCTCCTGCCTGGTGGGGGGCTTGGAGTCCCGACGCTGGGATTTCAGCCTCCTGAGCAGCCGGGCGGGGGGGGGGGGGGCAGCCGCTGCCCGCGGGCACCCCGGAGGCTTCGGTGGCCCGCGGGCCTCTAGCCAGTGGTCTTGGGGCTGGGAACCGTGCGTCCCAGATCCCAGGACAGGACTGGGACTCGAAGCCCGAGCCGGGGCATTGGGAAAGTCAGCTCGGGTGATGATCCATCCATCCCACCACCCCCAGGCTCCCCGGACAGAACCGGGGCGCAAACCGGGCTTCGGGAGCTCCTGCCCCCCCCTCATCCCAGCCATCTCGGGGGCCGAGGTCTGAGGATGGAGGTTCAAGGCCAGCCCAGACAGGAACGTCGGTGACTCCCATCTCCTGTGAGCCGCAGAAAGAAGCCAGACGCGGAGCTGAGACTCGAGCAGTCGAGTGCGAGCCCCGCGCAAACTCGAAAGCCCCCGGGTTCAAGTCCCGGGACCAGCACGGGGCGAAAGGGGGAACCCCCACCCCCGCGGCCCCCCTTCAGCCCGGGCTGAGCCTCTGGGGAAGGTGGGGCTCTGAGGGAGTGTCCCAGGCCCCCAGGGGCGGTGACCCAAGCCCGGCCCCCTCCTCCCCCTCCTGGCCATGACCTTGGCCCACTGGGCCCGGCGCCTCGCTCTCCACCCCCCTGCTGGAGCGTCAGCCCGGAGCCCGGCCGGGGGACGCCGTTGCCCGGCAACCAGCCCTCCCGGGGCGGCCGGCCGAGGAAGGGCAGCGGCCAGACCCTGCCCGCCGCCGGGAGACATCGCCCCGCCCGCCCGCGCGGGAGGGCCGGAGTCCAGCCCGGGAGAGGGGAGCCGCGGGGTTGGCAGCCCCTCAGACCTTTGTCCTGGGGCCGGGGGGTGGGGGTGGGGGGCTGGAGGCCAGGGCCTGATCGAAACCGGGGGTGGACCGTGGGCTGGAGTGGGGACCCGACACCCCCTGCCACGCTGGGAGCCGCTGTGCCCACTCTGCCCGGGGAGGGGGGGGGTCCCCAGACAGAGATGGGGGAGCGGGTGACAGTCTCTCCCCTCCTCTGGGGGGGGTCCTGCCCATCTCCCTAACCCCACCCCAGGCTGAGGAAGCTTCTAGAGCTGTGCCTGCCCGAGCCTCCGGGTGGTGGCGGGGCCTCTCTGGGCCTCGGTTGCCCGGGATGGTACCAGGCGGGGTCCTGGCCCAGGCTTCGTCGGGGTTCGAGAGGCCGAGGGGGATTTTAGGGGGGCTTCAGGCGGCAGAGTTTCTGGGCCCCTCCTCCTCTCTGAGCCCAGATGGACATTTTTGGTTTCTGGGTTGTGTTGTGTTTTCTTTTTATAATTTCAGAGAATTCATGATTGCGTTTCGCACCTGTCCTGGGGCTCGAACTCAGGACCCAGCGCCGTTGGGCTCAGGCCGGCGCTCTGCCGCTCGAGCCGCAGCCCCCGCTTCCCGCTCCCGCGGCCGACGCGAGCCTCACGGGCTCTCCTGCCCCGCGGTTCCGAACCCGGCTCCTGGGATCTCAGCCTGGATCTGGCCGCCTCTGGCTTCCTTCGCTTGAAGACGGACGGAGTCCTGCTGCGCCCCCGCAGGCTCCGCAGCCCCGGCCGGAGCCCCCCGAACTCGGCTACTCGGCCCCAGCTGGGGGAGGCCGGCCGCGGCCAAGTGAGGGGGTCCCACCGCCCCAGGGGCCCATGGGGCGCCTCCCCCCCACCCCCCCCCACCCCCCCGCGGGCCTCCCGACATCGGGGCCCTGTGATGTCATAATGGCGCCGCTGGGGCAGGCGGCCGGGCTGGCTTGAGTCACAGAGGGTCTCCTTTCCCCGTCCTCCCCCCTCCTCCTCCCTCCTTCCCTCCTCCTCCTCCCCTCCCCCCTCCTCCTCGTCCTTCCAGGCCTCCGTTTCCCTTCTGCCTTGGTTTCTTTTCGGGATAGAAGCCCCTCTGTGTGGCGGAGACTGGCCTCGAACTCATGATCTTCCTGCCTCCGCCTCGCAAGCGCTGCTGGGGTGGCGGTCAGGAGCCCATGATCTGGGCTGAGCTCCTGTTTCTGTTGTGTTTCGTGTTGTTCAGCTCTTGCTGCACCCGGTGGTGAGAATGGTATGAGGTAAGCTAGCTCTCCTGTGTGGCTGGCACGGGCCTGGGGGGGTGGGTGGGCTGGAGGGGGGGCGGGCGGGCTGGAGGGGGGGGCGGGCGGGCTGGAGGGGGGGCGGGATCAGGAAGGTGCTGTGGACAGCAGGCGGGGGGGGGGAAGGGGGGCGACCTCATGACTGGGGGGCATTATGATGAGCCTGAGCGGAGGGTGAGCTGACCTTTGACCTCGCCTTCGGCAGGGGGAGTCCTCCGTGCCGTCGGGGTGCCGCGTGTGTCCCCTCCCTTGACCCCGACTCCCTACTGGCTCCCGCCACCCCGGGAGCACCGCGAAGGTCAGCCTGCTCTGCACTCTGCCCCAGACCAAACGCCGCACAGTGTGCGTGTGTACGTGTGCGTGCGTGTGTGCGTGCGTGTGTGTGTGCGTGTGTGTGTGCGTGTGTGTGCATGCGGTGTGCGTGTGTGCGTGGTGTGTGTACGAGGCCCATACTGGGACTTGAACTCGGAGGCCTGGGTTCCCTCTCTCTCTGTCTCTCTGTCTCTCTGTCTCTCTGTCTCTCTGTCTCTCTGTCTCTCTCTCTCTCTCTCTCTCTCTCTCTCTCTCTCTCTCTCTCTCTCTCTCTCTCTCTCTCTCTCTCTCTCTCTCTCTCTCTCTCCTCTCTCTCTCTCTCTCTCTCTCTCTCGGCGTTTTTCCTCTTCCTCTGCCCGAGGCTGTCGCTCCACCGCTCGGCCCGCGCCCCCGCCTGGCTTCGCGCTGGTTAACGGGAAGCGAGTGCGGGTCCAGCGTGCCCGCCGGGGCGGCTCGGCCGCAGTGCCCAGGCCTGGGCCTCCGGAAGCTCTGCCCAGGGCGGGGGCGTGGCTCCGTGGGGAGCGCTAGCCCGCGAGCGCCAGGGGGCGGGTAGTGAGTTCCAGTCCTGATCTTAAGGGGGGGGGGGGAACCGAAGCGCTTTCCAAGATGGGCGCGGCCTTCTCTTTCAGTTCCCTCCCACTTTTGCTCTGTTGGGGTTCAGCCAGTCCCTGGGTAGCACGCCCCCCCCTTTCTCTGGTGGACAGCGGGCTTGGTGCGAGCCGCACAGCCCCGGGGCAGCTGGAGGCTTCCGGGCGACCGTGACCCCGAGCTGTCGGGCAGGGGTGAGCCTCTGGGGCGCGAGGGTGTGGCCGCAGAAACACCTGTGGCCGGGCCTGGGGAAGCCCCGGCCCGCCCCGTCGCTTCCTCCCCGCTCGGCCCAGGCGCCGTGGTGATTAATTCATTACTGCCATTCCGGGGACTCGAACTGGGGGCTCCTTTTGCCTCCTCAAGGCCGGTGCTCTACCCCCTGGGCCACCCCCCCAGCTCCAGGCTGTTTCGGTGACGTAAGGCCAGCCTGCCCGGGCTGGCTTTGAACCGTGATCCTCGGGGCTCAGCCTCCTGAGTGGCTGGGATGACAGGCGGGGGCCGCAGCGCCCCGGCCGAGCCCTAAATCAAACGAGCCCCTCCTCCCCTCGCCCCATGGAGCCCAGCCCCCCCTCCCTCCCCCTCCCCCTCGGTACCAGCTCCCCCCCCCCCCCCCCCGCACCGTGTGGCGGCCTCCGGGCTGCCCTGCTTTGCCCCGGCCTCCTCCTGACCTCCCGTTTGACCAGGTGGCCTGGGTGCTTTCTGACCCCCATGAACTCGCTTTGACCTTTGCCCTGTCCACCTGTCCTCTCCTCACTTTCTGCACCTGCTCCCCCCCCCCCTTCAGAGAAAGCGGAGGGAGAGAGGAGGGTGTGCGCTCGCCCTCCGGCAGCTGGGCCTGGCCGGGCCCTTGCCCCCCCTCCCACCCGCCCTCCTGGGCCGGGGGCGTCCAGGCCGGGCTTCACCCGCTCAGGCCCGGTCTGCGGAGGGCGCCCCGCAGCCGCCCAGCCAGGCCCCGCCGGGCCGGCCCAGGCTGGGGGCGAGGCGCCTACTGTGTGCCCCCAGGCCTGGCCTCCATCCTGGGGCGGGGGCCTCCACGGGGGGCCTCTCCCCCCAACCCCCCGCGCCCACCCTCCCCCCGGGGCCTCCCCCGGGGGGCGCCCACCCTCCACCCGGGGCCTCCACCCGGGGGCGCCCACCCCCCACCCCAGGGCTGGGCCTCCACTCAGGGCCTCCCCCCCAGGGGGCGCCCACCCTCCACCCGGGGGCCTCCCCCCGGGGGCGCCCACCCTGCACCCCAGGGCTCGGCCTCCACCCGGAGGCCCCGGGGCTGCGCGGCGGTGGGCGCCCGGTGGGCGCCGCCCGACGCCGGGCCCGGGCCGAGGGCGGGCGCGGAGCTCGGCGAGCCGGCGGGGCTCGGGCCCCGCGGGCCCCCGGCGCCCGCGGACCCGGGGGAGCGCCGGCTCGGCCCCGCCCCGCCCCCGGCCCGCCCCCCGGCCCGCCCCGCCCCGCCCGGGACCGCAGACGGCGCCCGGCGGCGGCGCGAGCGGCAGCAGCGCGGGCGCGGAGGGCGCGGGGCGCGGAGGGCGCGGGGCTCGGCCGGTCGGGGCCGGGCGGGAGCGGAGCCCGCGGCTCCGGAGGATGCGGCCGCGGCCCCCGCGAGGCCCGCAGGTAGGGTCGCGGGCGGGCGGCGGGCGGGCGGGCGCGGGAAGTTGGGCCGAGTTCGCGGGCTGCGCCCAGGGCGCCCCTGCCGGCGGGCGCGGGGCGGAGCGCGCGGGGCCCCGAGCCCGGGGCTTCCGGCGGCCGCGGGGCCCGGCGAGGCCGCCGTCCCGACTTCCTCCCCCGCGCTCGCGGGCTCACGTGGGCCCCGGGCGGGGCGCGGGGCCCGGGCCGGGCGCGCACGTGCGGGCCGCGGGGTGTCAGCCCGCCGGGTGCACGTGCGCCCCGCGCCCCGGGACGGGCGGGGTGCGGACGCCCGGAAGCCCGCGGGGCCGGGGCGGGCCGAGGGGACCCGAGGTGGAGGCCGCCCCGGGCCTGGGACCGCGGCCCCGCGGAGGCTCCGCCCGGAGGGCGCCCGGGCCGGGCCGGCTCGCGGGCGGGCGGGCGGGGGCTCGGCCTGGGCCCTGCCTGGCCCCGGGGCGCCCTGGGGCTCCGCCCTCCCTGAGCCCCGAGGCCTCCCCGGGTTTGCGTCCGGGGAGGGAGGCCCCGTGGCCGCGGCCCGGGCGGGGGGCTCTCCACTACCCCGGCTTTCAAGCCCTCTGCCGGCTCCCGGGAGCCCGCGCCCCCCCCCCGGCCCCCCCCCCGTGGGCGCCGTCCATTGTCTGGGTCCCCAGGGGTCCCTGGGAGTCTCCCGAGCTCAGGGCCTGGGGTTGGGCTGAGCCCGGGGGAGAAGGGCTGGGGGTGGGGCGGGGAGGGAGCCGGCCCCGAGCCAGCACCTCGTTAACCCGCGGCTCCCCGGGGGCAGCGCGCACCCCGCACCCCGCACCGGGGCCCGCGTCATGGGGCACCGGGCCAGCCTGGCATCCAGGCCTTGTGACTGCCAGTGAGGGAAGGCGGGTGGACACCCCCCTACCCCACACGGTGCTTCTGCTTGCCTTGTGTGTGTCAGATCGGGGGTTCGGGGGTTCGAACTTGGGGCCTGCATGCTGCTCCCGCTGGGGCTCTTCCCGCCTGAGCTGGGCGCCCCAGTTCCAGCTGTTTTTTTGCTGGCTCACGGGAGATAAGGACGCCTGCGATAAGCGTCCCCGTCTCTCCTGGCCCCGGCCGGCTTTGAACTTGGGATCCTCAGATCCCAGCCTGCTGTGTGGCTGGGGGGGGGGGCCCGGTGGCGTGAGCCCCCCACCCCTGGCTTGGTCTTGCCTTGACTGTCATTGGCCCGGGGCCCCCCAGGGGGCGGTTCTTGTTTGTTGGTGACCCCGGCCTGTGACACTGTGGCCTATGGCCTGGTCTTGGCGGGTTGAGCTGATTCATCCTTTCTGAGTCCGCGTGCAAAGGAGGCACTGGGTGCTGGCTGGGAAAGAGGGGCGGGTCGGCCAGGCCTCCCCCAGGACCCCCAGCCCTGACCTCTGACCCCTCTGCGTCCCAGGCCCCCCCCCCCCCCCGCCTTGGCCTTGCCTTCCCCTCAGTGGTGGTGGGAGTCACCGAATGCTGGACGGGAAGGCCGGCTTGGGCTGTCGTGAGCGCCCTGGGGCGCCCCCCCCCCAAATCTGGGACCTTCCTCCTGCACTACAGCACCATCTGGTGGGCAGCCTTGACGGGAGGGGGGCGGGGGGGCTGAAGACAGAGCCCCAGCTGTGTCTCCCAGGGGCCTGCCCTCCCTGGCCCCCGGCCCGGCCTGGTCTTATCAGCGCTGGCTCTGGGCCTCGACCTGGCTGCCAGGCCCCCGTTCTGTCATTTTTGATAGGAGCGGGCGGGCGTCGAGGGAGTGTCGGGAGAAATCTGAGTTTGTAAACAATGCCCAGGGTCGGGCGGGGGGGCGGGGGAGAGGGGGTGCCCAGGACCCGGGACGGCGACGGCCCAGGAGTCTCCCTCCCATCCCCAGGGACTCTGGGTGCCATCTGGGTGGCGGAGGAAGAAGGGTGGGCAGGTCGGGCCGTCGGGGCAGCCCCGGCTGGATGGACGGTGGGGTGGAGACCACAGGGGGCCCACGCCCCGGGATTCGCACAGCAGAGCATCTGCGGCTTAAACAGACGCCAGAAGCGGGGCGCGGGAGGCCCGGCCTTGTCATCCTGAGGAGATCTCAGGAGGCTGAGCTCCGAGGATCAGAGTTCAAAGCCAGCCTGGGCGGGAACGCCTCTGCGCATCCTCATCTCCATGTAACCGACCCCCCACAAAGCCAAGGGGTGGCACCCGGGCGCTGAGTTGGAGCCCTGATTGTGAATGCTCACACCCATGCGTGCACCCCCCCCCCGGGAGTCCGCTGCCGGTGTGGCTCAGGCCTCCAGTGCAGGGTGGACCCCGAGTCCCCGGGGCGCTGGGCCGGGGTGCAGCCCGGGCTCCTGAGCGCCCCAGCCCCCCCCCCCCGTCTCTCTCCTAGGTCCGCGGTGCGGTAGAGACCCCCCGCGCGTCGGGCGCCCGGCCGCCATGGCGGAGAAGCGGCCGCTGGGGACGCTGGGGCCGGTGATCTACGGGAAGCTGCCCCGGCTGGACGCGGACCCGGGCCCGGGACACGGCCTGCCCCTCTCCGTCGGCAAGCCCCGACCCCTGCGGCTACAAGGGCGCCTACTTCTCCTGCCCCGTGGGGGGCCCGCCCAAGGCCGAGCCGCTGGCGCCGTGGGCCCCGTACCCGCCCCTGTACCCCGCCAGCGTGGTCAGGTCCCCACTCCGCACCGACGGCCTGCTGACCAACTGCCTGCTCTACCGCCCGCCCGCGGAAGGTTCCGGAAAAGTGCCGGCCCCCGCCGAGCTCCTGCCCTTCGCCCCCCAGGCTCACCTGTACCCGGCGCCCCCGCTGGCGGCGCCCAAGCCCGTCTACCGGAGCCCCCTGTGCTACGGGCTCCCCGCGGGCCTGGAGGAGGGGGCGGCCAAGAGGCCCCTGGACGCCGCGGACTGGGCCTCGGTCCCCGGCCCCCCGCTGCCCCCGGCCGACCCGCCCTGCCCCCCGCTGGCCCCCGCCAAGGCGCAGGCCCTGGACGGCACCTTCCTGCGGGGCGCGCCCGTCGGGGGACCCGGCAAAGACGCCCCGGCCGGTTTCTCCCTGTGCCAGGCCTTCCTGGAGAAGTACCGCCCGCTGCCAGCCCCCCGCCGCCGGCTTCCTGCCCGCCCAGGCGGCGGGCCCCCCCTACGGGGACCCCAAGCAGGCCCTGGCCGAGGGCCCTCCCGGCCCCTGGACTCGCCTGACCCAGCCCCTGGGGCCGCCCTGCCCCGAGGCCCTGCCCGCCCACTACGCGCTGCCCCCGCCCTGCCCGCCCGCCTGCCGCCACCCCGACACGCCCGACGGCTGCAGCCCGGTGCTGGCCCTGCCGCCCCTGGGGGCGCACAAGGGCGCCGGGTACCCCGCCGGGGCTCTGGGCGGCCCCTACCTGAGGCAGCCGGCGGGGCTGGCCCCCTGCGTGCCCCCCGCGGGGCTGGACGCCTACGCCTACCCCTCCGCCCCCCTCCCGCCCCGCTCGCCGGGCCTCAAGCTGGAGCCTCCGCTCGCGCCGCGGTGCCCGCTGGACTTCGCCCCGCAGACGCTGGGGTTCCCCTACGCCCGGGACGACCTGTCTCTCTACGGCGCGTCCCCCGGGCTGGGGAGCACCCCGCCTTCCCAGAGCGGCCCGCCGCCCGTCCCGCAGCCCGGCGCCCTCCCGCGCACGCGCCAGGCCCGGCCGGCCGGCCAGCCCCGCGCGGAGCCCGAGACGCCGGCGGACGAGCCCGCCCGGGGCGCCGGGAACGAGCCCCCCGGGGTGCCCATCGTCATCCCCGACAGCCCGGGACCCCGCGCCTCGCCGGCCCTGCGCCCCTGCGCCCGGGACCGCCCGCCGCCCCCCGGCTCCCCGCCCATGCCCGTCATTGACAACGTCTTCAGCCTGGCACCCTACCGGGACTACCTGAGCGGGCGGGCGCCCGAGGCCCCCGCCGCCGGGGACGGCCGAGAGGCGGGCGGCGGGGGACCCCACCTGCCCGGCCGGGGCCCCCCGGGGCTCCCCGCCCCGCGCGGGAAGAGGTGGCCTTGGACCTGAGCGTGAAGAGGCCCGCGGGCGAGGAGGCTGCCCCGGGCCCCGAGCGGCGGAGCCCACCGGCCGCGCCGCCCCGGCTCCCGGCCGCGGAAACGCCGTCCGCGGACGCGCCCGCGCCCCCGGGGGCCCCCGAAGAGCCCCCCAGGACCAACTTCCACAGCTCGGTGGCTTTCATGTTCCGCAAGTTCAAGATCCTCCGCCCCGCGGCCGCGGGGCCCACGCCGCCGGCCACGCCCCCCGCCGCGGCCACGCCCACGAGCGCGGCCACGCCCCCCGCCGCGGCCACGCCCCCCGCCGCCGCGCCCGGCGCGCTGCAGATCCTCGCGCAGCCCCTGCCCGTGGCCTGCTTCAGCCTGGCCCTGCCCGGCCCGCCCGCCCCGGGGCCGGCCCCCCGCGCCGCCCCGGCCCCGCCGCCCGCCGCGCCCGGCCCCCGCCGCCGGCGGCGTCTCCCCGGAGCAGCACTTCACCGGGCTGCACGCGTCCCTGTGCGACGCCATCTCGGGCTCCGTGGCGCGCTCCCCGCCCGAGAAGCTGCGCGAGTGGCTGGCGTCGGCGGGGCCGTGGGGCCGGGCGGCGTGGCAGGAGGGCCAGGGCGTGCAGGGGCTGCTGGGGCGGCTGCTGTCGCAGCTGCAGCGGTTCCTGTACACGCAGCAGTGCCCGTTCCCGCACGTGGTGCGCGCCGGCGCCATCTTCGTGCCCATCCACCTGGTGAAGGAGCGGCTGTTCCCGCGGCTGCCGCCGGCCTCGGTGGACCACGTGCTGCAGGAGCACCGCGTGGAGCTGCGGCCCACCACGCTGTCGGAGGAGCGCGTGCTGCGGGAGCGGGCCCCGCACGGCTGCACCTCCCGCATGCTCAAGCTGCTGGCGCTGCGCCAGCTCCCCGACATCTACCCGGACCTGCTGGGCCTCCAGTGGCACGACTGCGTGCGGCGCCAGCTGGGTGAGCGCGGGGGGGGGGGGGTGTGTTGTGTGCACGGGGCGGGCATGTGTGCATGGGGCGGGCGTGACGGGGGTGCGCGTGTGTGCGCGGGGCGGGCGTGACGGGGGTGTGTGCGTGTGTTCCCAGTGACGGGTGTGTGCAGGTGCCCGGCCTTGAACTCGCGGCCTCGTGCTCTGGCCTAGCTCTTTCTGCTCAGGGCTGGCGCTCGCCCCTCGGGCCGCAGCTCCGCCCTGGCAGCTGGGGTTCGTTGGAGGGGAGAGGCCCCCCCCCCCCACGGGCGGCCCGGCCTCGAGCCGCGGGCCTTCCTGGCACCCGTTCTGTCGTTGCTTTTGGGTGTCGTGGCTTCTTCGGCGCCTGCAGGCACTGAGAAGCGCCCGCGTGTCCCTTAACACGGCACACTGTCGGCTTGCTCTTTCTCTCCACTCCATGGTCGGTTTGCATGTTGTGCGGCTTGCTCTAAATTCTTTTTGTTTTGTTTGTCTTTGTTTTTGCCAGTCCTGGGCCTTGAACTCAGGGCCTGAGCACTGTCCCTGGCTTCTTTTTGCTCAAGGTTAGCACTCTGTCACTTGAGCCACGGCGCCACCTCTGGCCAATTTCTATATATGTGGTGCTGAGGAATCGAACCCAGGGCTTCATGTGTACGAGGCGAGCACTCTGCCACTAGGCCACATTGCCAGCCCTTGCTCTAAATTATTTCATTTGATTGATTCTCCCTATCTCCTCCCGTGGTGCTGGGAATTGAACCCAGGGCCTTTCATGTGCCAGCTGGAGCAATTCTCTACCCTGTGAGCTTCCCATTAGCAACACCCACCCTCCCACCCTCCCTCCGGGCTCAAATTTGTAATCCGCCTTCTGCCTTCAGAGTGGCTGGGATTCTCCTGGTTCTTAGAGGTGCACAGTGTGGTGTGGGGGTGGGGGTGGGGGACACCTAGGCTTCTTCAGCCAGGGGTGGCGTTGCCTCTCCTGAGTCGGCACCCTGCCCACAAGGCCCCTGCACCTTCTGAGCCCCTTCTCCCTGCACCCCACCTTCCTACCCCCTCTGTCCAAGCCGTTTCCTTGAAGAACCTGTTTGAGTTTGAGTGTGCGGGCCTCCTGGCCCGGGGCTTTCTCCCCTGAGGCCGGTCAAGGCAGAGACAGGGCCCCAGGCAGTGCTGGCCCCCCTGCTGTCCTCCACGCTGAGGGAGCCGGCCCCCGGCCGCTCAGGAGGTGAGCGCCCACCGTGCATGGTTCAAAACCAGCCCAGGTAGGAAAATCCCAGTGAGACTTTCTCTCTCGTGAACCATCAAAGAGCCAGAAGTGGGAGGGCTGGGGACGTGGCCTAGCGGTAGAGCGCTCGCCTAGCACGCACGAGGCCCCGGGTTCGATTCCCCAGCACCACATACCTAGAAAAGTCCAGAAGGGGCGCTGTGGCTCAAGTGGCAGAGTGCTAGCCTTGAGCAAAAGGAAGCTCAGGGACAGTGCTCAGGCCCCGAGTTCAAGGCCCAGGACTGGCAAAGGAACAAACGAAACAAGTGCCCACGTGGTGCTGTGGCTCAGTGGCATTGGAGCAAAGCAGCCTCAGAGTTACAGGGACGGACGGCGCCGAGACCCCGAGTTCAAGCCTGGCGCACACCAAGGGGAGATGAACATTAGCGGGGTTCTGGGTGGGGTGGGGGCGAGTGAGGGGTGAGCCGCGTGCCGCCGCACCCCGTTCTCTGAGCCCTGGGGGTCTGCCGGCTTGGGGCTGGCTGGAAGTGTCGGCCCGGCCGCTGGCTAGACGTGTGTGTGCGCGCGCGTGCGTGCGTGTGTGTGTGTGTGCCCGCCCCCGCCCCCTGAGCTGTGGGGACCCCTAGGAAATGACTGCCACTTGGCTTCCTTTGGGGTTCCTGGTTGTCTCGAGGTTCATGGTTCAAAGCCGGATCAATCCAAGACGCCAGCGACAAAGCTGGCGGTGGAGCGAGCGTGGGGGGCCGGGGTGGGGGGGCCGGGGTCTGACCGCCCCCCTTCCGCAGGTGACCTGGAGGTGGAGCCCCGCGCCGCGTCCCCCGCCCAGCCCGCTCTGCCCCGAGAAGACGGAGACGGCCCGCCCCCCGCGCAGGCGCAGAAGGCGCCGGCCCCCAAGGTCCGGAAGCCGGGGAGAAAGCCCCCCACCCCGGGCCCCGAGAGCGAGGAGGGCCCCTCTCCCGGCCCGCCGGGCCCCGCGCTGCGGGCCCGCTTCCGAAGCCTCCTGGAAACCGCCTGGCTCAACGGCGCCGCCCTGCCCACCTGGGGCCACCGGGCCCCGCCGCCCCACCCCGGCCAGCGCCCGGAGCCTGCGCCCGGCCGCCTGGAGCCGGGAACGGACGCGGGGCCGGGACCACCGAGAGCCCCCCACCGTGGACTCTGAGGAAGGACGCCCTCTCCGTCCCCGGAGGACCCCGCGGGTGCCGGGGCTCCCCAGGCCCGGCCTCGAGTCCCGGCCGCCGCCGCCGCCCCCCTGAGCGCTCGGTCCCCGTCTGTAAAAATAGGACAACAGCCTACCTCACTGGGGTGTCTGCGGGGTGATGGCCTCACTTGCGCCCTCGGCGACGGCGACTCCCCCCCCCCCAGACCCTCGCCCTGCGGGGGTGGGGGGCTGGCTCGCGGGAAGCCAGCAAGCCCCAGGGGCTCGGGGACTGGTGCCCACGTGTGTGGGGGGGGACGTTGGGGGGGTGGCTCTGTCCTCGAGGTCTCCCAGCGCTGGCTGGGGGCCCTGGGGCTCTCCAGGGGGAGCCTGGGCTATTAAAGCCTTTGCGTTGTGTTTTGGAGCTGGGACCTGTGTGTGTGTGTGTGTGTGTGTGTGTGTGTGTGTGTGTAGCTGGGACCTGTGTGTGTGTGTGTGTGTGTGTGTGTACCTGGCTGTGTGTGTGGCGTGAGCTCATCTTTAATTGCCCCGGGCCCCGCCCCGCCCTCCCCCTCGCAGCCCCGAGGTCACAGAGAACCTGGAGC
The DNA here is from genome assembly GCF_023159225.1 of Perognathus longimembris pacificus. Taxonomy (NCBI): domain Eukaryota; kingdom Metazoa; phylum Chordata; class Mammalia; order Rodentia; family Heteromyidae; genus Perognathus; species Perognathus longimembris. The sequence goes on from NC_063180.1 coordinate 44,657,020, forward strand.
CCTCCAGATCCTTCTAGTTCTACGCGTGCCGATGTTGTTGCAGCCCAGCTTCTGGCTCACGCCTGTGTCCCAGCTCCTGAGGAGACTGAGGCCCCAAGGATGGCAGTTCAAGGCCAGCCTGAGTGGAAATGTGTCCGTCTCCCCAATAGCCAACAAACGAGCAGGGGCCGAGGAGAGGCTCACGGGGTGAAAGCCAGCCGAGCGCCCCAAGTTCAGCGCCAGTCACCAGCCACAAAACGCGACCTGTCGCTAAGCGCGGGGAGCTGAGGGGGCAGAGGCGGCTGCACCCCCAAAACCAGGGCCTACTCCCGGGGCTGTGGAGTGACCCGCAAGTCCCCCCGTTTCCCTGCAGCCCATTGGGGTTCTAGGCAGGGTCCGGCCAGGCAGGGCTTCTCCAGGGGAGCCGCTTGGGAAAAGCCTCCCGTGCTCCTGTTTAAGGAAGCGGGGGAGGGGGGGGGGCGGGGGGGGGAGGGGTGCCGCTGGTGGCTCACACCCCATCCCAGCTACTCAGGAGGCTGAGGTCTGAGGATCACGGTTCGGAGCCAGCCCGGGAAGGAAAGTCCATGAGACCTTAATCACCAAAAGAAAAAAAAAGGTGGAAGTGTGGCTCAAGTGGTAGAGTGCCAGCCTTGAACGAAACAGCTAATAAGAGGCAGTGTCCAAGCCTTGCGTTCAAATCTCAGTGCCGGTGCACACAGGCTCAGTGCAAATCTCATTGCCAGTACACAAAGACAGGCTCAGTGCAAATCTCAGTGCTGGTGTGCACACACACACAGGCTCAGTGCAAATCTCAGTGCCGGTGCGCACACACACAGGCTCAGTGCAAATCTCAGAGCCAGTGCGCACACACAGACAGGCTCAGTGCAAATCTCAGAGCCAGTGCGCACACACAGACAGGCTCAGTGCAAATCTCAGCTGGTGCACACACACACAGGCTCAATGCAAATCTCAGCTGGTGCACACACACACAGGCTCAGTGCAAATCTCAGTGCCGGTGCACACACACGGACAGACTCAGTGCAAATCTCAATGCTGGTGCACACACACACAGACAGGCTCAGTGCAAATCTCAGTGCTGGTGCACACACACAGGCTCAGTGCAAATCTCAGTGCCGGTGCACACACACAGGCTCAGTGCAAATCTCAGAGCCGGTGCACACACACGGACAGACTCAAAAACGTCTTAGAGGGGCTGAGAATATGGCCTAGTAGTAAAGTGCTTGAAGTCCTGGGTTCGATTCCCCAGCACCACATATATAGAAAAGACCAGAAGTGGAGCTGTGGCTCAAGTGGTAGAGTGCTAGCCTTGAGCAAAGAGAAGGCAGGGACAGTGCTCAGGCCCTGAGTTCAAGGACCAGGACTGGCAAAAAAAATGAGGGGTACAGCCTCCAGGACCCAGAAACCTGGGGCAGAGTGCATGTCTCAGCCGCACTGCGCCCAGAGCATGGTGTGTTTGTGTGTGCATTTATTTTATTGTGTGTGCTGGGGCTTGCGCTCGGGGCATGGGTGCCGTCCCTGAGCTTTTCACGCCAGGCCACACCACAAACATGCGTGTGCACGTGCACACAGGCGTGCCAGTTCACCCGTATTCCGGAGGGCACAGTGCATTCCGGAGGAGGTGAGAGGCTGCTGGCCCAGCCGGGCTCCCAGCCTGGCTCCCAGCCCCACTGGCTGCGGCCCGGGCTGGACTGCAGGAGGGCGGGGCCTGTGCCACTGTGCGCCAGCTGATTGGCTGGGATGCGGGGGTGGGTGGGGACAAGGCTGTGGAATGTGTATTCCAAGTCCAGGCACTGGCCCATTGGTCCACCTCACTAGAGAAGGGTGGGGTCAAAGGTTAGCAGGTGCTAACCGGAGGGGGGGCAGGGGGGACTCCCCATTTCCTAGGGCAGAGAGCCATCCCGAGTGCCCCCAAACCCCTGCCTCCGGGTCCTGGCTCTGGCTTTGCCCCAGCCGGCAGGCGGATGGGATCATGCCACCGGCCTGAAGAGGAGCCGGCACCCAGGTGGCGGGGGAGGGGGGGCTTCCTACAGAACCTGGACAGCCGGGGGTGAGCTGCGGGAGGCCGGGCTCCGGGGCTGCCTCTCCAGGCTGGGGGGGCGGGGGGCACACGCCTGCCATCCCAGCCGCTCGGGAGGCCGAGACCTGAGGACCACGGTTCAAAGCCAACCTGGGCAGGGAAGCTCCCGAGGCTCTGATCTCCCATGAACCATGCAAGAACTGGAAGCTCAGGGGCCGCACCCAGGCCAGGAGTTCAAGCCTGCCTCCCCCCCACCCCACCCCCGCTCGCTGTGGAGGGGGGCCGGGCCATCTCACCCACGGGAGAATCTGCTTCTCTAGCAGGACGGAGGGCTTGGAGCCGACAGGTGCGGCGGGGGCAGGAAGGGGCTGGGGGGGGGGTGAAGCGGACGCTGACGGGGCAGGCTGGACCCTGCAGTCACAGGGGGAGTGGGGAGCCCCTCGGGGCAAGCACTTGGAGACTCCCCATCCAAGGCCCGGCTGTCCTCAGCCAGCGACAGACTTCCCAGCATGCACAGGGTGGTCTTGACTCGATGGTACCAAGTCCAGAGGACTTGGGGGCCAGGCAGGGGAGGGGTCCTGGCCGGCACACCAGTCGGCGTCTTTGGGAGGAGGGGGGGCCTGGGCGCGGCCCCTGAGCTTCCAGTTGAGCCCCGCCGCCAGCCCCGCTTTGTGGCTGGTTAATGGGAGACGGGGTCTCGAGGACTTTTCTGCGTGGGCTGGCCTTGAACAGCGGCCCTCCGGCTTTCAGCCTTCTGAGTAGCCGGCACAGGGCTGGCCGGGTGTGCGGGCCTCGGCCGCAGTGCCGCATCCCGCAGGCGGCTGAGACCGGGGCCGGGCGAGGGGGAGGGCGGCTGAGGTCAGGCCCGCTCCCTCCTCCCCGCTCGGCCTACGGGGGGGGGGGGGGCCCTGGCAGGCAGAGCGCTCAGGCAGGGCGGGCAGCCTGGGGTGGTGGGGCAGGGGACCCCAAAACCAGGCACTCACCCCAACACCAGGACGCCAATGCTCATGAAGCTGGGAAAGTCCAAGTGATAGACTGGAGCAGAGGACAGACAGACAGACAGGCAGACAGGCATTTCTGTTCCCTGCCATGGGTCCCAGCTTGCACAACGCAGTGGCCGGGCTCTGCCCAACCTCCTGTATTATTTTTATTTGTTCATTTTTTGATGGTTGTGGGGCTTGAACTCTGGGCCTGGGCGCTGTCCCTGAGCTCTTCAGCTCCAGGTGCTCTACCACTTGAGCCACCGCGCCACTTCCAGTTGTCTGGTGGTTCATTGGAGATGAGAGGCTCACGGACTTTCCTGCCCGGGCTGGCTTTGAACCGTGATCTTCAGGTCTCGGCCTCCTGTATAGCTAAGATTCCAGGCGTGAGCTACCGGTGCGGTGCTGGCCCAAGCTACTTTCTCCACAAGCAGCCTCAGATTTGAGGTCACGCTAGCTAAAGCCAGAGGCGGCGGCCACCTCTCGGAGCTGCCCCTGCCTTTGCTTTTCCTCCCTGCCGACAATGGCCCCGCAGTGCGGAGGTTCCGCTCGGTTCCTCCCGTCCGCCCCCCGCCCCAGCCCTCTGACCGCCCCAGCACACGGTCTGGTCTGCTCAGGAAGCCGCTTTCTGTTTGTTCGCTCATTTGTGTGGGCTGGGGGGGGGGTGTCCGTTGTGGGCCTTGACCTCAGGGTCTGAGCAGTTTTGCTCAAGACAAGCAAGCGCTCTACCGCTTTGAGCCACAGCGCCACTTTCCGGTCTTCTGGTGGTTCACTGCAGACAAGAGTCCCATGGGTCTCCTGCTCAGCCTGGCTTTGAACCACGATCCTCAGATCTCAGCCTCCGGAGTAGCTGGGATGACAGGCGTGCCGCCACCGCCGCCGCCAGTGTCGCACTGCTTCCCACTTCATCCGGCCACTTCCGCTCCGCTCCAGTTAACACTCCACACCTGCCAGGCGTGGCGGCTCAGAGGAGGCTGAGGAGGGAGGACCCTGAGTTGAAGGCCAGCCTGGGCTACACTGGGAGATCCTGTCTCAATGAAAGGCGGCTGGGGAGGTAGCTCAGTGACCGAACCCTGACTCTGCCCTTGTCTGTCTGGATTGGCCCGGCGTCTGATTCTGTCTCCCCAGGAGATCCCCCCAGGCGGGCAGTCCCCGTGGTTTTGCTCTCTCTTGGTCTTTCCCGCATTGAAGGCCCTCAGTGAGTTGTAAGAAGAAACAAGTTAAAGAGGGGGGGACTGGACCAGTGGCCACAGACGGAGTCAGAGCACCCCCTGGAGGAGAGGCGCAAATATGCGCGTCTCGACCTGCACCGTGGCCCTCGCCGGTGGTCATCCTGGCTACTCAGGAGCCTGAGGACCGTGGCCCAGAGCCAGCCTGGGAAAGAAAGTCTGTGTGACTCTTATCTCCAATTAACCAGCAAAAAGCCGGAGGTGGAGGTGTGGCTCAAGTGGTAAAGCACCAGAAACGAAGGAAAAAGCTCAGGGATAGTGCCTAGGTCCCAAGTTCAAGCCCCAGTACTGACACATACACACACAGAGAAAAGGCCCTTTGGGCTGGGAATGTGGCTAAGCGGTTGAGTGCTCGCCTAGCATGCATGAAGCCCTGGGTTCGATTCCTCAGCACCACATAGAGAAAGCTGGAGTGGCGCTGTGGCTCAAGTGGTAGAGCATTAGCCTTGAGTGAAAGAAACTCGGCGACAGTGCCCAGGCCCTGAATTCAAGCCCCAGGAATGGGGGCGGGGGAGGCTTTTCCTGGCCTGTTCCCTGGACGGTAGTTCCAGAACTGAGAAGGAACAGTCTCACTTTCCCGGGGAAGATAAGGGACAGTGTCCAGGTCCTGAGTTCAAGTCCCAGGATCAACATCAAATACCACCATCAACAAAACCCCACCTAAGAGTACATTGACGGGACCTGCACGGATGGAACCCGACCTCTGGGTGGGGGTCTGGCCGAGGGTGTGTGGACAGGCTGGCAGGTGCTGTGCTCCTCGCCAACGTTTGAGAACTGCTGCTCTAAATAATCAAATCATCTCTATTTGTGAAGCAAATACCTGCGAGACGCGCGAAAAGGCCGCGGTGCGCCACCCTTTTGCCTTCCAAATTGAAATCGTTTGCCTGTCTGGTGTGTGCCGCTTTGCTCTGCACGCCATCCTATCAGCTCAAGGCGGCTTCAAGTCCACCCGTCCAATTACCCTTCTTAATCTCCTGTGTATATAAGTCTGTTTCCGGAGCCAGGTGTGGTGGACGGGCCAGGGGAGCGTGGCTGGGGCACGCGGGACGAGGGCAGGTGCGGGGCTCACGTCGCGGGGGGGGGGGGGACTCACGTGGTGGGGCGCGCGGGGCTCACGTCGCGGGGGGGGGCTCACGTGGCGGGGTGCGGGGCTCACATCGCGGGGGGGCTCGCGTGGCGGGGCGCGGGGCTCACGTCGCGGGGGAGGGGGGCTCACGTGGCGGGGGGGGGGGCTCGCGTGGCGGGAGGGGGCTCACGTCGCGGGGGAGGGGGCTCGCGTCGCGGGGGGGGCTCACGTCGCGGGGGGGGTCTCGCGTGGCGGGGCGCGGGGCTGGTCGAGGCACGCACCGGGTCCCCAGCTCACACCCCAGTTGGGACGCGTGTGCGCACAGAGCTGCGCGCGCACAGACACTTGGATTCCACTTGGTGGGAAAGCAGCTGCTCACGCGTTTTCCTGGGGAGGGGATCCGCCGCGAGGCCAGCCTGCGGCCTCCGGGCCTCGGGGCCTCGGGCGGGGCTGCGCCGGGCCCGGCGCCGCCCCGCGCTCCGTCACGGAGGCCGGCGTGGCTCTCGGTGGCTCACCGGGGACGCGAGCCCGCCCGGCGGGCTTCGAGCCCGGGCTCCTCCCCAGGTCGCAGCCGCCTGAGCCGCGCCCCCTTCCCGGCCGCGGCTCGGCCCCCGTGGAGGCGGGGCCGGCAGCAGCCGAGCGCTCCCACGGCGGAGCTGCGGACGCCGGGAAGGGGCCGTCATCTCCGGCGGGACGACGTCCGCCCGCCGGCGCCACGACGTCCGCCCGCCGGCGCCGGCCCCGCCCCCGGGAGAGGCCCCGCCCCCGCGCGCCTCTAGCCCCGCCCGGCCAGCCCCGCCCCCGCCCCCGCGCGCCTCTAGCCCCGCCCCGGCCAGCCCCGCCCCCGGAGCGGCCCCGCCCCCGCGCTTCTAGCCCCGCCCCGGCCAGCCCCGCCCCCGGAGCGGCCCCGCCCCCGCGCGCCTCTAGCCCCGCCCCCGGCCAGTCCCGCCCCCCGGCTCGCTCAGTCCCCCGTTCTCTGCCCTCTCGTCGCCCCGCCCCCGACGCCGTGCGTCCGTGTCACGTGACCGCCCGTGCCGCGGCTCCGTGCGACCGGCCGGAAGGAGGTCCCCGTGGGCCGGGCCTCCCGGCAGGATGGTGAGAGCCGGAGGGGCGGGTGGGGGCGGTGGGGGGGTGACGGGCCCCCACCGGGCCGGAGCACTGTGGGGAGCCTTGGGGAACACGAGCGGAGCGGGCCGAGGCCCGAGCCGGTGAGCGCGCGCTCCGCCCCCGGGCCCCGCGCTCTTCCGAGCCCGGCCGCAGGGAGCCCGGGCCCCGCGCTCTTCCGAGCCCGGCCGCAGGGAGCCCCGGGCCCCGCGCTCTTCCGAGCCCGGCCGCAGGGAGCCCGGGCCCCGCGCTCTTCCGAGCCCGGCCGCAGGGAGCCCCGGGCCCCGCGCTCTTCCGAGCCCGGCCGCAGGGAGCCCGGGCCCCGCGCTCTTCCGAGCCCGGCCGCAGGGACCCCGGGCCCCGCGCTCCTCCGAGCCCGGCCGCAGGGACCCCGGGCCCCGCGCTCCTCCGAGCCCGGCCGCAGGGAGCCCGGGCCCCGCGCTTTTCCGAGCCCGGCCGCAGGGAGCCCGGGCCCCGCGCTTTTCCGAGCCCGGCCGCAGGGACCCCGGGCCCGGATCCCCAGCGCCAGGGCGGACGTGAACGGGGGAGAAAGAACCAATCACGAGCGGCGCTGTGGCCCCGGGGGCCAGGAAGCCAGGGCCCGGGCCCCGCGTCCAAGCCCCACGACGGCCCGCACGAGGGGGGGGCTGAGCCCCGGCGTGCGCCCCGCGTCTGGCTTCCGGCTGGTGCACGGGAGGTGGCCCTCGCTCGAGCTTCTCCCGCCCAGCACGCCTTGAACTCGAGTCCTCACATCTCCGCCTCCCGAGTGGCGAGGATGGCCGGCTCCAGCGGGCCTCGCTTTGGACGGCGGCATCGCGGAGCGCCCGCTGGATCAGGGGCTCATGGGGGGGGCGATGAGAGGGCGGGGGGGAGGGGAGGGAGAGGGGAGCCCGGCGCCCGCGGGCTGCAGCCGCTGGACGTGGTCGTCGCCGGGCCCGTGGTGGGGAAGGGGCGCCCAGGGCGCAGGGACCCCCCCCCCTTGCCTCTGCGGTGTCCCCAGCACCGGCGGGAGCGGCCCTCCGCCCCGGCCCTGGACGGTGCTTGTGGGGGGCTGGAGGCCGGGTCAGAGCGACGCCTCCTAAACACCCGGCGCCCAATTAACAAACCCAGCACGTTGATGCGCGCTGTGTAAGAGGCTGCTGGACGGACAGACGGCGTCGGGAGGGTTCTGGTGGCGGATGGAGTCGTGGCCAGCCGGTGGCCGTCTCGGACGTGAGCCCTGGCCACTCTGCAGTCTGAACGGCCACCTCGTTCCCCGACAGAGGTTCCGGTTCTGTGGAGACCTCGACTGCCCGGACTGGGTCCTAGCGGAGATCAGCACGCTGGCCAAGATTGTTGAGTGCATGGGGTCCCCTGGGGGTGTGGGGGGGACCTTGCGCACGCAGCGCTCGGCCTGAGGGGCTGACTCGGGGACCCTTCCTTCCAGTCCTCCGTGAAGCTGCGTCTGCTGTGCGGCCAGGTGCTGAAGGAGCTCCTGGGGCAGGGCATCGATGTGAGTGCCGGCCCAGCCCCCCTGTGCATGGCGGTGACCCCCGGGAGGTGGGGAGGCAGCCCCCGGCCCTCCCCCCAGCCCCCTCCCCCCGCTGAGGCCCTCCTTTCCCAGTAGTATGAGAAGATCCTGAAGCTCACAGCGGACGCCAAGTTCGGTGAGTCTCCATGGCACCGGCGGGCTCCCCCGACCTGCCTCGGCCCCGGGGGCCCGGAGCTGAGGATCATGGGTGGGGGAGCTGGGAGGTGACACCCCGCACCCTCCCCCTCCCCCATCTCCCGCTTGGATCTGCAGAGTCGGGCGACGTGAAGGCCACGGTGGCCGTGCTCAGCTTCATCCTGTCCAGTGCGGCCAAGCACGGGGTGGACGGCGAGTCGCTGTCCAACGAGCTTCAGCAGCTGGGGCTGCCCCGAGGTACCGCGGGCGGGCCGGGAGGGGGGCCGGGAGGGCGGGGCGGCCGGGAGGGCGGGGCGGGGCCGGGGGGGGCGGGGCGGGGCGGGAGGGCGGGGCCGGGAGGGCGGGGCGGGGCCGGGGGCGGGGCGGGGCCGGCCCGTCCTCAGCGCGAGCCCCTCGGTCCCCAGAGCACGCCGCCAGCCTGTGCCGCTGTTACGAGGAGACGCAGCGCCCCCTGCAGGAGCACCTGCGGGGCTGCAGCCTGCGCGGTGCGTGCGTGAGCGGGGCCGGGGCTGGGCGGCGGGCGGGCGGGGCACTGCCAGTCCAGAGCCAGGGCCTGGAGCAGCCCCACGTGCAGCCCGCGGGCCTTCTGCTGGATATTTATTTCAGCTCTTCTTTCCTTTGGTGCTGGCACTGGGGCTTGAACTCGGGGCCCGAGCTTTATTACTCGAGATTATGGTGCTCCTGGCTCGGCTCTGTTTCTGGTTTTTCTTGTGGTTCACGGGACATCAGCAGCTCATGGACTTTGGCCCCTCGGGTCTCAGCCTCCCGAGTAGCTGGGGTGATGGGTGTGAGCCGCACAGAGGTGCTCCAGCACCTGGTCTGGGCCGGGGGCCTGGTGGGGGGGCTGACGGGCCGGCTGGCCCCTGAGCGCCGCCCGCCCCCCCACAGTGAGCAGGCTGGAGGCCGTGGGCTGGCGCGTGGACTACACCCTGAGCTCCAGCCTGCTGCGCTCCGTGCACGAGCCGCTGGTGCACCTGCGGCTGGAGGTGGCGCCCGCCCCCGGGGGCCCCGCGCAGCCCCTGCTCATGACGCTCTCTGCAGACAAGTTCCAGGTTCTCCTGGCAGGTGAGGGGTCAGCCCGAGCCCAGGGCAGGGCTCCTGGGGTCCCCCGGGGGGGGCTGGGGGGAGTCCCCCATGGCTGCCCCGCCTTCTTCCTTCCCTGCAGAACTGAAGCAAGTCCAGGCCCTGATGAGCAACTTGGGCTGAGCGGGCTGCGGGCTGGCCCCGGCTCTCCGCCCTCCCCGAGGGGCTCCGGCTGGCTGCCTTTCCCCTGGGAACTTGAGGAGAGGAACTCGGGGGGGGGGGGCCCAGCATTGCCCCCTCCCTTGAACAGGCACTGGTCACCCCTTCTCCCCGGCAGCAAGAATAAATGAGTATAAAGGGGTGTGGAGGTTTCTTTTTGGGTTCTGGTCGAGGGGTTTTTGTTTTTTTCTTTGGGTGCTGGCACTGGAACTTGAACTTGGGGCCTTGCACTTTTTTTTTTTTCCCTTTGGTCGGTTGCGGGGCTTGAACTCAGAGCCTGGGCACTGTCCTTGAGCTTTGTGCCCAAGGCTAGCGCTCTACCACTTGAGCCTCAGCACCACTTCTGGTTTCTGGTGGTTAATTGGGGATAAGAGTCTCACAGGGACTTTTCTGCCTGGGCTGGCTTTGAACTGCAACCACGTGCGATCTCAGCCTCCTGAGTAGCGAGGATTACAGGCGTGAGCCGCCCGTGCCCAGTTGGGACTTGAGGTCTTGCTTAGGTTTTTCACTCAAGTCTGGTGCTTTTGAGCCACAGCACCACTTCTGGCTCTTTGGTGATTGGAGTCTCAGAGACCTTCCTGCCTCAGCTGGCTTTGAACGTGATCCTCCTGAGTAGCCAGAGTGACAGGTGTGAGCCACTGGTACCTGGCCCTAGATAAAACTTCTTTATAGAAGAATTTCATCGAGTTCACAAAGAATACCAATTTTTTTTGCCAGTCCTGGGGCTTGGACTCAGGGCCTGAGCACTGTCCCTGGCTTCTTTTTGCTCAAGGCTGGCACTCTACCACTTGAGCCACAGCACCACTTCTGGCTTTTTCTATATATGTGGTGCTGGGGAATCGAACCCAGGGCTTCATGGATACGAGGCGAGCGCTCTACCACTAGGCCACGTTCCCAGCCCCTACCAGTTTTTTTAAATAAATGATTTTCTAACTCCCAATTAAATGCTTGATGAGACTGCCAAAGACTGCCAAAACTTGGATGAAAGACAGGTGTGAAACCAGGTATTTGCATGGCGTTAAAGAAGCCCCCAGAGAAATCCCGGCTGGTGAGCTGGTGAAGCGAATCAGCTGTGTGCGGAGTTCTGACAAGAGTGAGCTGCCAGCCTCGTGCTTTGTGCTAAAAGACAGGAAACCGCCACAGCCATGCGCTCAGGACACATGTGTAACTCCGTGTTGTGTAAGGAACCTGACATCTGCCTCCGGAGGTTTTGCTGTACAAAACAGTGTTAACAGCTGGGCTGTGGTGGCTCAAGCTTGTGATCCCAGCTACCTGAGATCCGAAGAGCGCGGGTTCAGAGCCAGCCTAGGTAAGAAAGCGTGAGCCTTCAATAGCTACCAGAAAAAGCCAGCACCCAGGCGCCAAGTTTAAGCCCCAGGACTGACACAAAAATGGAAGTGCACGTTACTTCTCAGGAAGCATGGTCTCCTTTGCTGCAGTCCCCGCTTCTGCTGGGGCGGAGGCAGGAAGGGCTCAGTCCAGAGCGTCTAAGGAAGACAAAAGCAGAAAGGGCTGAGCAGCGGCTCCAGTGGTAGAGTGCCTCTGGGGGCTAGAGTGCAAACCCCACTACTTCCCCGCCCCCCCAAATAACTCCCCGGCTGGTGCCTCCTCACCCCGCCCCCCACCCCTGCCCTTGACCTGTGCCTGGGCGCCCCACTGGGGACTGACCTGCAGCTGCACGGCTCTCTGGTTATTTAGAGGATAAATGGCTCCATATGTAAATTACACCTCCAAAAAAGAACAAGAAACCACCCACCTGTGGCTTAGCCGTCCACCCGGGCGCCTTGCCCGGCACAACCTCTGCTCTGACCAACCCTCGCTGACGGGGACAAGAGGGGGGGGTGCCCCCCGGTGTGACGCAGCCTGGGGTGCAGAGCGGCCCCAGTATGTACCCCTCAGTGCCAGCATGTAAGGAACGCACTCTGGAGACCCGAGTCAGGGATGCCCACGGAAACTTAGAGGGCGACCCGCTGGAGCCCCAGAGGTCAGAGTGGAGGTTAAAAAAAACAACGGGGGCTGGGAAAGTAGTGGTGGAGTGCTTGCCCCGTATACATGAAGCCCTGGGTTTGAGTCCCCAGCACCACATACACAGAAAAAGCCAGAAGTGGTGCAGGCCCTGAGTTCAAGCCCCAGGACTGGCAACAAAAACCAAAGCAGTCTGGGCTCTGGGCACCTGTGACGGGGGTTGGGGTGGGGGGAGTCTGGGCTCTGGGCACCTGTGACGGGGGTTGGGGGGGTCTGGGCTCTGGGCACCTGTGATGGGGGTTGGGGTGGGGGGGTCTGGCTCTGGGCACCTGTGATGGGGGTTGGGGTGGGGGGGGTCTGGGCACCTGTGATGGGAGTTGGGGTGGGGGGGGTCTGGGCACCTGTGATGGGGTTGGGTGGGGGGGGGTCTGGGCTCTGGGCACCTGTGATGGGAGTTGGGGGGGGGTCTGGGCTCTGGGCACCTGTGACGGGGGTTGGGGTGGGGGGGTCTGGGCTCTGGGCACCTGTGATGGGGGTTGGGGTGGGGGGAGTCTGGGCTCTGGGCACCTGTGATGGGAGTTGGGGTGGGGGGGTCTGGGCACCTGTGACGGGGGTTGGGGTGGGGGGGGTCTGGGCTCTGGGCACCTGTGACGGGGGTTGGGGTGGGGGGGGTCTGGGCTCTGGGCACCTGTGACGGGGGTTGGGGGGGGTCTGGGCTCTGGGCACCTGTGATGGGAGTTGGGGTGGGGGGAGTCTGGGCTCTGGGGAACTGTGATGGGGGTTGGGGTGGGGGGGGGTCTGGGCTCTGGGCACCTGTGATGGGAGTTGGGGTGGGGGGGTCTGGGCACCTGTGACGGGGGTTGGGGTGGGGGGGTCTGGGCGCCGTCCCTGAGCTGGCCTGTGCGTGCGCGGTGCTGAGCGGGAACCCAGGGCTCCGTGCCCGCCAGGCGGGTGCCCACCACGGAGGCGCCCTCCCAGCCCGGACCCCCACCCCGATCCCCTCCGGGAACGCCGGCGGTGGAGCAGGGCAGGGGCCGGAGCGCCAGCCGGGGGCGCCACAGCGGGGGGGGGGCGCTGACCTCAGCCCCCAGGGCCCGGACTAGAGGGCCCGGAGCGGCGCAGGCGCGGGCCAGGCGGCCTCCTGCGCACCGGGTGAGGCCTCCGGTGAGCCTGACCCGCACCCTCCCCCCTCCGGGTCCGCCCCTCCCTCCCCCTGACTCCGCCCCGCTCCCGCGGCGGCCCGGGCGGAAGTGCCCGCCGGGTGACAGCGGCGACTGCGCGGCGGCCGCCCGACCCCACCGACGCCCCGCAGGTGACCGCGCGGCCTCCGCCCCGCCCCCTCCCCGGCCTGGACCCCCCTCCGCCCCGCCCCCCCCCCGGGCCCCGGCCTGGACCCCCTCCGCCCCGCGCCCCTTCCCCCGCCCCGCGCGCGGTTTGCCGCTCTGTGGCCGCAGGCGGAGCTTTGGCCTGGCTTTGCGAACTGGCTCCGAGGGGACTCGGCTGGGGGGGGGAGGGACGGAGGGGGGTGGAGAGGGACAGGCGACCGGGCCAGCAAGGGCTGTGGTGGCACTGTGTGTGTGACTCAGGCCCCCCCACCCAGGGCAGGACTGGGGTGGAGGGAATGGCACAGGCAGGATTGGGGGGTGGGGGGCAGGTTTGGGGGTCACAGGCAAGATTGGGGGGTGGAAGGGGGGGACTGGGGGTGGAGGGCGGGCCAGCATGTTGCAGCCAGCCACAGCTTTCCTCTTTAAAACAGAAGCGGTGGCCAGGGGCGGCGGCAGGGGCCGGGCTCACCCCCGTCACCCCGGGCGGGGGCAGGGGCCGGGCTCACCCCCGTCACCCCGGGCGGGGGCAGGGGCCGGGCTCACCCCCGTCACCCCGGGCGTGGGCAGGGGCAGGGGCCGGGGCTCACCCCCGTCACCCCGGGCGGGGGCAGGGGCCGGGCTCACCCCCGTCACCCCGGCGTGGGCAGGGGCAGGGGCCGGGGCTCACCCCCGTCACCCCGGGCGGGGGCAGGGGCCGGGCTCACCCCCGTCACCCCGGGCGGTGGGCAGGGGCAGGGGCCGGGGCTCACCCCCGTCACCCCGGGCGGGGGCAGGGGCCGGGCTCACCCCCGTCACCCTGGGCGTGGGCAGGGGCAGGGGCCGGGGCTCACCCCCGTCACCCCGGCAGGGGCAGGGGCCGGGCTCACCCCCGTCACCCCGGGCGGGGGCAGGGGCCGGGGCTCACCCCCGTCACCCCGGGCGGGGGCAGGGGCCGGGGCTCACCCCCGTCACCCCCGGGCGGGGGCAGGGGCCGGGGCTCACCCCCGTCACCCCGGGCGGGGGCAGGGGCCGGGCTCACCCCCGTCACCCCGGGCGGGGGCAGGGGCCGGGGCTCACCCCGTCACCCCGGGCGGGGGCAGGGGCCGGGCTCACCCCCGTCACCCCGGTGCAAGGCCAGCCTGAAGCCCAGGTGCTCACGATTCTCCTTCGGTCCGTGAGGGGGGGCGCGGCGGGACGCACCTGCCACCCCAGCCGGGCAGGGAGGGGGGCAGGGAGGGAGGGAGGGGGGCAGGGAGGGAGGGAGGGGGGCAGGGAGGGAGGGAGGGTCTCCGCCCAGGACCGGCTGGGTTCCGAGGCCCTGTCTGCAATCGGCCCCCGGGTCACCGCGCCGCCCCCCGCAGGATGCCCGAGGGCCCCGAGCTGCGCCTGGCCGCGCGCTACGTGAACGAGGCCTGCGGGGCGCTGGTGTTCGGCGGGCGCGTGGAGAAGTCCGCGGTCAGCCGCAACCCCGAGGTGCCCTTCGAGAGCAGCGCCTACCGCGTGGCCGCCGCCGCCCGGGGCAAGGAGCTGCGCCTGACGCTGAGCCCGCTGCCCGGGGCGCGGCCGCCGCGGCCGCCGCTGGCCGTCGTCTTCCGCCTCGGCATGTCGGGCTGCTTCCGGCTGGCCCCGGCGGGCGAGCTGCCCCGCCACGCGCACCTGCGCTTCTACACCGCCCCGCCGGGGCCGCCGCGCGCCCTCTGCTTCGTGGACGCCCGCCGCTTCGGCCGCTGGGACCCCGGCGGGCGCTGGCAGCCGGGCCGCGGGCCCTGCGTCCTGCTCGAGTACCAGCAGTTCAGGTAGGGCGGGGTCCGCCCCCCCCCCCGCCCCCTCGGGGAGCCCCGCCCCGACGGGGGGGGAGGGTAAGCCAGGGAGGATGGCTGAGCCCCCGGACCCCACGCTGCCCCCCAGCTGTCCCACTCGAGCCCCAGCTCCACTTCGGGTTTTTCTGAGTTCATTGGAGGTGAGAGTCTGGCCTCGAACTGCGATCCTCAGACCTCAGCCTCCCGAGCAGCCGGGGCGCCCGGCGGGGGTCCCCGCACCCTGCCAGGCGCGGGGCCGGGGCTGGAGACCCGCAGCCCGGGGAGCACGGCCGCTCGCCGCTGCAGGGGCGGAGCCTCCGGCCCCGGCGGGCGCCAGGCCCACCCCGCGCACGCGCGCAAGGCGCCCGCGCACCACGCACCCGCGCACCACGCACCCGCACACCACGCGTGCCAGGCCCGGGTTGCTCCCACCTAACGCCAGAAAGCCGCTCCTGCCTGACAGCGGATCTGTGGCACACGGGGCTGGGATTCTGGCTCCTTCTGCCCCCCCGCCCCGCAGCCTCTCTTCCTTTTCTGAGTTTGGGGGCCAGGCCTCGCACCCACAGCTGTGCTCCCGCAGGGAGAACGTGCTCCGCAACCTGTCGCACAAGGCCTTCGACCGGCCCATCTGCGAGGCCCTCCTGGACCAGCGGTTCTTCAATGGCATCGGCAACTACCTGCGGGCGGAGATCCTGCACCGGTGGGTGGACGGGCGCCGGGCAGGGGGGGGCCGGGCGGCCCGCGCCTGCGCCCTCACCACGCCCCCCCCCCGCCCCCAGGCTGAAGATCCCCCCCTTTGAGAAGGCCCGCACCGTTCTCGAGGCCCTGAAGCAGCGCCGGCCGGTGAGGGTGGTTGTGAACCATCTTGAACCTGGGGCTGAGGGCAGCAGGGGAGCCCCCTCCAACCCCCCCCCCCGTGCTGACAGCCAGGCCCTGCCCACCCTCCCTCAGAGCCCCGAGCTGACCCTGAGCCAGAAGATCGGGGCCCGGCTGCGGAACCCGGACCTGCTGGAGCTCTGCCACGCGCTGCCCCAGGAAGTGGTTCGGCTGGGTGAGGCCCGTGCCCACCCTAGAACCGGGGCACCGGCCTGGCTCCCCACCGAGGGGGAGAGCTGGGGACCCCCCCACCCCGCAAGCTCTGCCTCCTGGGCGCCCGGTGCCCCGCTCACTCGGAGGGAGCACCTGGTGCAGCGGGGGGCGGGTCTGGCCCCCGATCACCCCGTTCCTTCTCCCGCAGGGGGGAAAGGCTACGGGCCGGCGGCCGGGGAGGACGACTTCGCGGTGTTCCGGGCCTGGCTGCGGTGCTACGGCGTGGCGGGCATGAGCACGCTGCGCGACAGCCATGGCCGCACCATCTGGTTCCAGGTGCGGTGCCGCTGCCCAGGTGGGCACTCCCTGGGGGGCTGGCGGGCCGACGCCCAGCCCGGAGTGGGGCCCATCTCCCCGGGGGCCCCCCCTCCTCGGAGCCCCAGGGTCCCAGTGACGGGGAGCCCAGCCTGGTGGATGCCCCCACCCGTGCGTGGGCCGGAGTGGGCGCCATGCGAAGCTCCCCGTGTCGGGCTCACGGGGTGAGCCTCACACACCCCGCTGTCCCAGCTGGCTTCGGGGACCAGGGTGCGGTCCTGCGCCCCCAGAGCTGCCGGCCGCAGCCCGGGCCTTGCCAGCCTTGTCCTCGCTCCATTTCAGGGGGACCCCGGCCCCATGGCACCGAAGGGTAAGCAGCCACTCACTGAAGGGGCCCAGAGGGAAAGGGTGCCAGGCCTCCAAGGGCTCAGCCCCACCCCCCGGTCCTGGGGTCACTCCCAGAGGGAGGGCCGCCCGGGGCGCGAGGTGCTCAGCCCAGCATGGCGCCTGCAGGTGGCAAGTCCCGCACGAAGAAGGCCCAGAAAGCCCGGCAGGTGCCTGAGGATGGAGAGGTAGGGCCAAGCCCTGTCCAGCGCCCTTCTGAGGGGTGTGAGGGCCCCCCCCCCGTGGGCCACCCACCAGGCTCTGTCTCCTCCACCCAGGCCCCCCCAGCACCCAGGAGGGGAAGAACCCCAAGACACTCCAGGAAGACAGCTGGAGGGGACCCGCCTCCCACAAGCCCCCAAGGCCCCCCTGGGTCGGAGACCCGCCTCCCGCAGGCCCCAGAGGCCCCCCTGGGCCCCGAGAACCGAAAGAGGAAGGGGCGTGGCCGCCCGAGCGCAGGTGGGCTGTCCCTGTCCTCCCCGGACTGAGGGGCTGGGGGGGGGGCAGGAGCGAGGCCGTGGGGGACCCTGGCCAGCTGCCTCTGCTGCTGCTTCTCCAGGACGCCGCCGCAGACCCCCGAAGACCAAAGCCGGGACCCCGTCCCGGGCGTCAGGGGGGACCCCGGCCTCTCGGCAGGAAGGCCTCCTTGCCTGAACCCCCTTCCCGCTTTCTGGCTGTTGCTGTCTGGATGCCCAGGAGCAGTATGCAGGGGGGAGACCCTGAGCCTGTTCCCTGCACCACCGAGGAGGTTGACATGGCACCCCGCTTCCGTGTTTTTAAAGCCCTTAGGAATGCTATTTTAAATAAACGAATACGTTTGGACGGGATGTTTTGGGGTCCGGGAGAGTGGCCTGCCCCACCCCCAGCCGCCGAGGCCCTGGCTCTTGGGGGGACCTGCCTCTCAGGGTGGGCTCCTGGGGTCTGTGGCTGGCCTTCCCCATGTACAGCTTTCGGGGGGCCCCATCCTCCAGCCTCCTTCCTGGCCCCAGCGCCCCGCCGCAGCGCCCCACCGGCCTCTCGGTCCCTTAGCTCAGGGTCACGGGGGTCACGGGGGTCCCCGGCTTCTCTGCTGGGAAGGCGGCCTCTGTCTTTTCCACGGCTGAGCAGGGCTGGGACCCGGGTCCTGCCCGCCGCCCGAGGGCCGATGGCGCGGGCTGACCGCGTCGGTGCGGGTCCCGGGCCCGGGGCGATAACACTCCAGGCGGCGGCGGGGTGGGGCGGGCTGCGGCCCGGCTTTATTGCACTCAGGTGGGGGGCGGGACCCCGGCGGGGCCTCGGGGGCCTCGCCCGGGACTCGGCGGGGCCTCGGCCGGCGGCGGCCGCAGCAGCAGCAGCAGGGAGCGCACTTGGAAGGGCGCGAAGCTGAGCTTCAGGCCGGCGTCCCGCAGGGGCAGGGGGCCGGCGGGGTCGGGCCGCTCCAGGAGGTCGCAGCTGGGGGAGGAGGGGTGGGTGGTGAGTCCCGCGGGGTTCCCCACGCCACCCCCCCCAGGCCGCCCGCCGGGCCCCACTCACGCGAAGGCCTCCTGCACGGGCAGCGAGCTGCGCAGCCAGCAGTCCACGTGGCTGCCGTGGGCCTCGTACAGACGCAGGACCAGCGCGAGGCCCTGGGGCTTCTCGGCCTGCGGGGGCGTGGGGGAGGGGAGGTGAGGGGGCGTGGCCGGAAGGTGAGGGGCGTGGCCTGGGAGGTGAGCGGGCAGGACGAAGAGCGGGTCTGGGGAGGCGAGGGGCGTGGCTGGGGAGGCGAGGGGCGTGGCCTGGAGGCTAGGGGCGTGGCCTGGGAGGTGAGCGGGCAGGACGAAGAGCGGGGCTGGGGAGGCAAGGGGCGTGGCCTGGAGGCTAGGGGCGTGGCCTGGGGGTGTGAGGGCCGTGACAGGGAGGGGCGTGTCCCGCGGGTCGGGGCGGGGGCCGCGAGGTGAGGCACCTGGCCTGGTAGGTGTGGAGGCGTGGGGAGGGCCCGAGGGGCGTGTCCCTTGGGTGGGGGCGGGGCCAGAGACCCCCACCCGCGGGTGGCCCCGCCCCCAGCCCCGCCCCAGACCTGCTTGACCGTCTCCAGCACCACGGCGGGCGAGGACACGGAGAAGGCGCTCCAGGCGGCGGGCGCGGGCCCCGGGACCGGCAGGGCCAGCAGGGGGAAGTTGAGGCTGTAGGCAGCTTGGATGACACCGGCTTCCTGGAAGGTGCCTGGGGCGCGACCAGAAGGGCTGGCAGGGGGGGAGCGGGGCGGGGCGGGGCGCGGGGAACGGGGTGGGGAGCGGGGCGGGGAACGGGGCGGGGAGCGGGGCGGGGAACGGGGCGGGGAGCGGGGCGGGGAGCGGGGCGGGCAGCGGGGCGGGGAGCGGAGCGGGCGGGGAACGGGGCGGGGAACCGGGGCTCTCCCACAGGGCCTGCGTCCCGGCCGGGCCCCACTCACCCTGGTGCGGCATCAGGGCGTAGGTGAACTCGTGGCGCCCCATGTCCGCCGTGGCGTCGGGGGCCTTCGGGGCCCGCAGGCTGGCGAGGGAGGGCGGGGAGATCTGCAGGGGCCCGGCCCCAGCCCCGCAGCCCCTTGTCTCCGCCCCCCCTCCTCCCCCCCCCCCCCGTGCCCGCGCCCCCGGCCCGCTTACAGCGAGAGGCTGAGCACGCCGCCCCGCACGGACGCGCCGTACTTGCAGTCGTTGAGCAGCGCCAGGCCGAAGCCGTGCTCCGACAGGTCCACCCAGCGGTGCGCCCACACCTGCAAGCCGAGACCGCTGGCGCCCGTCCCCCTCCCCGCGCCCCCCCGCCCCCCGCCCCGGCCACGGCGGCCGGGAAGCCTGGGGCCATGCCATCCCCCCGGCACCAAACCACACCGGCCTGATGTTGGGTTGGCAAAGACCACCTGCGGGGCCTCCTCCCTTTCTCTCCTATGCGGCGTCGAGCCCCCCCCCCCCGCACCCCCACTTCCCAGGTCAGACCTCAAATCGGGCCCAGTCCCAGGAGGTGTTGTAGTGGGTGGGCCGCTGCAGGTGTCCGAACTGGATCTCGTAGGTGGCCTGGGGGCTGCGCACGCGCGCGGGGAACTCCACCTTCAGGAACTTGTGGGCCTCGTGCCAGTGCACCTGGGGGCAGACCCCCGCCCCTCGGGTTAGGCCAGCCCCTCCCGGGGCAGGACGCCCCCCCCCCCCGCGCCCCACTACCTCGGTGTGGAAGCGGACGTAGGGGCAGCCCATGTCCAGCACGACCTCCTGCCGCAGCCGGCTGTCCCCGCTGAGCTGCAGCACGAACCAGGCGCTGCCGCGGAGCCCGCCCTGCGCGCCCACCGTGAGGGTCCCCGCCTGGCCCGGCACGGGCCTCCTGCGGGGTGGAGGCGGGGTGGGGGGGGCACTGAGCCAGGGCAGCCCCCCCGCCCCCGCCCCCGCCCACCCTGCGCGTACCGGGTCTCCAGGTGGTAGTCCATGACGTCCCACGCGTCCAGTACAGGGGGACGTCGTCAAACACCACAAACTGGTTCCCCAGGGCGCCCCGGGCCATGGCCTCCCTGGGGACAGGGACACCTGGTCTGCACACTGGGGACAGGGGACTCCGCCCAGCCCACCCCGCGGCGGGCCGGGAGGGCTCGGCACCTGCCGGAGGTCACCAGGACCAGGGAGGCGACTCTGCCCGTGGGATCCAGCGTCACGCGGACGAGGCCGTTGTCCAGGGTCACTGAGCCGTCGGCCTGGGGAGGGGGGAGCGGCCGGGGCTGAGTCTGCGGGGTCTTCCCACGCCCGCCCGCCCGCCCGCCCGGGGCCCCCGGGACTCACCTCCTGCACCACACACACGGGCGGCTGCTCGGGCGGCGGCGGGGCGGGTCCGGGCGCCGGGGCGTAGCCCACGCCGGGCACCGTCACCAGGGCTGAGGATGAGGCCCAGAGTCCTTGCTCGGGGTGCTGAGGGCCGGGGACCCCCACCCAGAGCCCCGGGACCTCCGGGACGGCCCCCTACCGAGGCTGTGGGCCCCCCCGGGCCTGGGCAGCGACAGCACCTCGGTGCGCGGCCAGGGCAGCGTGTTGACCACGAGGACGCCCTCGGGGCCCGGCTCCCCGGCGCTCAGGGCTGCGGCCGCTGCGCCCAGCAGCGCGGCGCCCTGGGAACGGATGTCTGGGGAGAGATGGAGGGGTCACGGGGGGGGGGGCCGCGGGGGGGGATAAGGGGGTCCCCGGCGCCCTCAGCACCCCTCACCGTCATAGAGGCGCAGGGCCTCCTCGGCCACCAGCTGGATGCAGCTTCCGGTCAGCACGTCGTGGAACTGGTTGAGGAGCAGGTTCCTGGGGGGGGGCGTGGCAGGGATGGGAGGGGGCGTGGCATGTTCCTGGGGGCGTGGCAGGGATGGGAGGGGCATGCTCCTGGGGGCGTGGCAGGGATGGGAGGGGGCGCGGCAGGGATGGGAGGGGGCGCGGCAGGGATGGGAGGGGCGGGGCAGGGAGGGGGCGGGGCAGGGATGGGAGGGGCGTGGCAGGGATGGGAGGGGCAGCCCCGGCCGGCGCCCCCCCCCCCCCCCCCCCCCCCCCGTGGTGGGCTGAGGGGCGGGCTGACCTCCACAGCGCCTGCAGCTGGGCGGCCGGGTAGAGGAAGCGCGCGCGGCGGGCCAGGGCCAGGCTGCTGAGCAGCTCCGCGTCGTGCAGGGTCCGCTCGCACTCCCGGTTCCCCTTCTTGAGCTGCGCGGGGAGCGGGCCGGTGCCTCGACCGCCCCGGCCCCGCGCCCGCCGCCCCCCGCCCCTCCCGGGCTCCCCGGGCTCTGACCTGGGCGTGGGTGGTGTAGGTGCCGTTGTGAAGCTCCAGGAACAGCTCCCCGACCCACGTGCACAGCTGCCCCGCGTCTCGCTCCAGGGCCGAGAAGAGCTGGGCCGGGGAGGAGAGCCGCACCCTGCGAGGACCACGCGGCCTGGGCCTCCCTCCCGCGGGGCCTCGGCCGGGGCCTCCCTCCCTCCCGCCGGGCCTCAGCCGGGGCCTCCCTCCCTCCCGCCGGGCCTCAGCCGGGGCCTCCCTCCCTCCCGCCGGGCCTCAGCCGGGGCCTCCCTCCCGCCCGCGGCTCGCCCTTCCTCCTCAGAGCAGAGCCGGCTCCAGCACTGCAGCCAACCCAGAGGGCTCTGTGCACCCAGGGCCGGCTGGGCCCCCGCGAGGGACGTGCTCTGGGCCGCCTCGTGTCCCCCCGCGAGGGCCGCGCTCTGGGCCGCCTCGTGTCCCCCCGCCTCGTGTCCCCCCGCCTCGTGTCCCCCCGCGAGGGACGTGCTCTGGGCCGCCTCGTGTCCCCCCGCGAGGGCCGCGCTCTGGGCCGCCTCGTGTCCCCCCGCGAGGGCCGTGCTCTGGGCCGCCTCGTGTCCCCCGGCCTCGTGTCCCCCCGCCTCGTGTCCCCCGCCTCGTGTCCCCCCCGTCTCGTGTCCCCCCGCGAGGGCCGCGCTCTGGGCCGCCTTGTGTACCCCCGCCTCGTGTCCCCCCCATCTCGTGTCCCCCCCCGGGAGGGCCGCGCTCTGGGCCGACCTCGTGTCCCCCGCCTCGTGTCCCCCCCGGGAGGGCCGCGCTCTGGGCCGGCCTCGTGTCCCCCGGCCTCGTGTCCCCCGCCTCGTGTCCCCCCCGGGAGGGCCGCGTTCTGGGCCGGCCTCGTGTCCCCCCGCCTCGTGTCCCCCGCCTCGTGTCCCCCCGTCTCGTGTCCCCCCGCGAGGGCCGCGCTCTGGGCCGCCTTGTGTACCCCCGCCTCGTGTCCCCCCCATCTCGTGTCCCCCCCGGGAGGGCCGCGCTCTGGGCCGACCTCGTGTCCCCCGCCTCGTGTCCCCCCCGGGAGGGCCGCGCTCTGGGCCGGCCTCGTGTCCCCCGGCCTCGTGTCCCCCGCCTCGTGTCCCCCCGGGAGGGCCGCGTTCTGGGCCGGCCTCGTGTCCCCCCCGCCTCGTGTCCCCCCCGCGAGGGCCGCGCTCTGGGCCGCCTCGTGTCCCCCGGCCTCGTGTCCCCCTGCCTCGTGTCCCCCGCCTCATGTCCCCCGCCTCGTGTCCCCCCGCCTCGTGTCCCCCCGCCTCATGTCCCCCGCCTCGTGTCCCCCCGCCTCGTGTCCCCCCGCGAGGGCCGCTCTCTGGGCCGCCTCGTGTCCCCCGGCCTCATGTCCCCCCGCCTCGTGTCCCCCCGCCTCGTGTCCCCCGCCTCGTGTCCCCCCGTCTCGTGTCCCCCCGCGAGGGCCGCGCTCTGGGCCGCCTCGTGTCCCCCGCCTCGTGTCCCCCGCCTCGTGTCCCCCCGCGAGGGCCGCGCTCTGGGCCGCCTCGTGTCCCCCCGCCTCGTGTCCCCCCGCCTCGTGTCCCCCCGCGAGGGCCGCGCTCTGGGCCGCCTCGTGTCCCCCCGCCTCGTGTCCCCCTGCCTCGTGTCCCCCGCGAGGGCCGCGCTCTGGGCCGCCTCGTGTCCCCCCCGCCTCGTGTCCCCCGCCTCGTGTCCCCCGCCTCGTGTCCCCCGCCTCGTGTCCCCCGCCTCGTGTCCCCCCGTCTCGTGTCCCCCCGCGAGGGCCGCGCTCTGGGCCGCCTCGTGTCCCCCCGCCTCGTGTCCCCCCGCCTCGTGTCCCCCCGCGAGGGCCGCGCTCTGGGCCGCCTCGTGTCCCCCCGCCTCGTGTCCCCCCCGCCTCGTGTCCCCCCGCGAGGGCCGCGCTCTGGGCCGCCTCGTGTCCCCCGGCCTGACCTGGGCAGCCCGTCGGTGTTGCGCAGCCGCGTCAGGCGGTCCAGCATGGCCTGCGTGGGGCCGCCGCCCCCGTCCCCGAAGCCGAAGAGGAAGGCGCTGTGGTTGGCGCGCCCCTTGTCGCGGTTGTTGGTCACCGTCTTCAGGACCTGGCGGGGGCGGGCAGCCCGGCCCGTCAGCCCGCGGGGGCGCCCGGCCCTCTCTGGCCCGCCCTCCGCCCCCTCTCTGGCCCGCCCTCCGCCCCCTCTCTGGCCCGCCCTCCGCCCCCTCTCTGGCCCGCCCTCCGCCCCGGCCCGCCCCTCACCTCCTCCACGCTGCCCTGCATGCTGTACGAGTCCCCCGGGGGAAAGTGGACCAGCACCCGAGAGCCGTCCAGCCCCTCCCAGAAGAAGGTGTGGTGCTGCCGGAGGGAAACCGAGGCCGGGAGGCCCGTCAGGCGGGGCGCGGGCTCCTGCCCCCTTCCTCCCCGCAGAGGCCCATGCTTGTTTTCGCGGGTCCTGGGGGTTTGAACTCGGGGCCCCGAGCGCTCTGCCGCCTGGGCCCCAGCGCCGCGTCCGGCTCTTGGCGGGTTCCCTGGGGATGAGTCCGGGGGCCTCGCCGGCCCGGGCCGGCTCCCAGCCAAGCGAGGCGCTGGGACCCGGGGGGAGGGGGGGCCTTCCGGGGCTCCTCCATGGCGGGGTGGGGGTCCCCCGCTCACCGGGAAGGCGTTCACCAGGCTCCAGCTCAGCTTCTGGGTGAGGAAGCGCGCGATGCCGCAGCCCCGCATGATCTGGGGGAGCTGCGCCGAGTACCCGAAGGTGTCCGGCAGCCAGAACTGCGGGGGGAGAGGGCAGGGCGGCTCCGGAGCTGCGGGCGGCGGCCCGGCCCCCCGCCCGCCCACCGGCCCGCCCGCCCGCCGCGCGCCCCACTACCTCCGAGCACGTGGCCCCGAACTCCTGCAGGAAGAAGGCCTGCCCGAGCAGGAACTGCCGCACCAGGGCCTCCCCGCTCGGCAGGTTCCCGTCCTGGGGCGGGGGGGGGGGGGGAGAGGGCAGCGCTCAGGGGGGCCCTGGGGGCTCCGCCCGCCCGGGCCACGCCCACCCGCGGACCACGCCCGCCCCGCCAGGGCCCCGCCCACCCGCGGGCCCCGCCCCTCCTGGGGCCCCGCCCGCCCCGCCCCTCCTGGGGCCCCGCCCGCCCCGCCCCTCCTGGGGCCCCGCCCCTCCTGGGGCCCCGCCCGCCCCGCCCCGGGCGTCCCGGCCGGGCCACTCACCATCTCCACCCAGGTGCCCCCCACGGGCACGAACTGCCCGCGGCCCGCGCACTCCCGGAGCCGCGCGTACAGCCCGGGGTAGCGGCTCCTCACCCACTCGAGCTGCTGGGCCTGCGGGGCGCGGGGCGCGCGGGGTGGGGGTCGGTCACCGGGCGCACCGGGACCCCGCCCCCCGCCCCCCCCCACCCCCGCCCGGCGTCTGGGCCTCGGCCGCGCGCTGACCTGCGAGCAGGCGAAGATGAAGTCGGCGTTGTCCTCCATGAGCCGCGCGGCCGAGGCCCAGCTCCGCGCGCACTTGCGCACCGTCTCCTCCAGCGGCCACAGCCAGGCTGCGGGGCGGGGCGGGGCGGGGCGGGGGGCACTGAGCCCGCGCCCGGCCCCCCCCCCCCCCGCCCCACTCACAGACGGGGAGAGCCGGGGCCCGACCCCCAGCCCCCCCCCGCCCCCGGCCCCCCCCCACTCACAGACGGGGAGAGCCGAGGCCCGACCCCAGCCCCCTTCCCCCCGCCCCCGGCCCCCGCCCCACTCACAGACGGGGAGAGCCGGGGCCCGACCCCAGCCCCCCCCCCCGCCCCCGGCCCCCGCGCCCACCCGTGTCGATGTGGCAGTGCCCCGTGGCGTGCACCGTGTGCTGGCTCTCTCCCCCGCGCTGGCTGAAGAACCGGGACGCCAGGGCGCGCGCGGCGGGGAAGGTCTCGGGCCGCGCGGGGTCGCACGCGTTCACCATGTGGTTGGCCGTGTGCAGGGCCTGGAAGCTGCGCTGGTTGTCCTGCCCGAGGCCCTGCGCGCGCGGCCCGTCACCCCCTGCCCCTCTCTCTGCGGCCCCTCCCCCGCCCCCCCCCCGCACCCCGCGGGGGCCCCGGTACCTTGGCGATGCCCAGCAGCAGCTCCAGGTCCACCAGGAGCCCGTGGACGTCGCGGCGGAACACGGCGAGCTCGGCGCGGCTCAGCCGGAAGGTCCTGTCGGGGTCTGGGGGTGCGATCAGGCTGCCCTTCCCCGCCCCCAGCAGCGCGTTGCAGGCCACTTCCACGTGGAGCGTGAGGCTGCGGGCGGCACGGGGTGGGGCGCGTGCCCATGGCGTGCACGCACACGCGCATGCACGTGGGCACACGCGCATGCACGTGGGCACACGCGTGTGCACACACACATTCACTCGGGGCTGAAGTTCCCGCTCCCTGTGGGGAGGGATGGCCCGTGCCTCCGAGGTCACTCGAGGTCAGCTCCGCCGAGGCCCACCCAGCAGGCCCAGGGACTCACTTGCGGGGATCCTGGTCCCCCAGCTTCTCCGTCAGGACGTAGCTGGTCTTCTCACCCTCTTTGGTCAAACCCTGGGGGGAGAGGAGGAGAGACAGGGCCTGAGCCTCGGGGAGGCGGAAGCAGAGGGCGGGCGGGGCCCTCAGCGCGCAGCCCTGGGTGTGCCCCCATCTCCCGGGCCGGCCCGGGCCTCCATCGCCCAGTGTCCGTCAAGGCGACCTCCTGAGAAGTGACCTGGACGGGGTCAGAAGGCCCGGGAGTGGGAAATACTGAGGTGGCCCGGCACGGTGGCACCTGACTGCAATCCCAGCCGCTCAGGAGCCGGGGCAGGAGGACGGCATGCCGGGAGCCAGCCTGGACCACCGAGGGGGGCCTTTTCCTTCCCTTGCAAAAAGGGCGGTGAGGGCTGAGGACGTCGGCACTTGCCCTGCATGGGCAAGGCACTGAGCTCAGTACTGAGAGGAGGGAAGTCAAGCCAGACAGCTCTCCTTCCTTTTCCTGCTTTCTGACGTGGGCCAGGCGCTGCCTGGGGGCCCGTGGGGAGGAGGAGAGGGACAGAGCCTCCTCCTTCCATTTTCTTATTTTTTTTTGTCAGTCCCAGGGCTTGAACCCAGGGCCCACACACTGTCCCTGAGCTTCTTTTGCTCAATCTGGAGTGAAGACCGTGTAGATCAATGAATAAATTTCTATATAGCTCAGCTGCTTCTTTCTCTTTTTTTCTCGTGCTAGTACTGGGACTTGAACTCAGGGCTGGGGTGCTGTCCCTGAGCCTTTTCTGCTCAAGCTATGACTCTTCCACTTGAGCCACAGCTCTATTTCCAGCTTTGTGCTGGTTAGAGATAAAAATCCTCAGAATTTTCTGTCCTGCGTGGCCCCGATCCCCGATCCTCAGCTCTCAGCGCCCCGAGCAGCCGGGACGATGGGCGTGAGCTGCCAGGGCCTGGTGTTGCCTAATCTGTAAGTGGACATGCGGGACTGCCAACACGAAGCCTGCATGGCGCTCAACTTTGGGGGGCAGGGCAGGAGGGCCTCCCCCACTTCGGGGGAGGGCGATCTACGCTTCTTCCCTTCCCCCATCCCTATCGTCGAACAGTTTGCAGTGAGAGTCATGTCATCTTCGTTCCAATATTCCTCTCCCTCCAGGTGCAGGGACCTTCGTGTCATACCTATGTGATCTAGAAGTGTCGGGAAAGCGCCCCCATGCATACCTACTCTACGCCATTAGTGGAAAGGGCAACGGCTCAGCTCTGTGGCTGTCAGGAGGCTGAGAGCGGAGGGTCGCACTGGGAAGCCAGCCTGGGGGTGAAGAGCCCCCGAAACTCTTACAGAGCAGCAAGAGGTCAGACGGGGAGCTACGGCTCCAGCGCAGGGCCGCGGCCTCCAGCACAAGGCCTCCAGGTCACGCCGGGCCATGGCGCGGCCTGCAAGGGCGGCCGCTCGGGAGGGAGATCTGAGGGGGGCGGTGGAAAGCAGCCTTGCAAGGAAAGTCCATGAGACGCCGATGAACCCCCAGAAAGCCGGAAGTGGGGGAGGGCGCCCGGCCCCGAGTCCCAGCCGCAGGACCGGCACGGAGCGCAGCACCCAGGGGTCCCGGCGGCGGCTTGCTCTCCTGCCCCGGGGGGGGGAGGGGGGCGGGCTGAGCTGCGCTGGGGCGGGCCCTCACCTGGACGGGCTCGCCATCGCGCCACACCAGGCCCTCTCCATCGCTCTCCCAGCAGAGGTGAACCTCCTGGCCCACCCATGCTTCTGGAATGCTCAGCTCCACGCGGAACCAGCAGGTCCACCACCTGGCGGAGAGCCTCGGGTGAGGAGGGGTGCACGAGGCGCGCAGATCCCGCCCCCCGTCCCCCCCCCCCCCCCCCCGCTTTCTGCCAGGGGAAAGCGGTGAGAGCCGTCCCCGGAGCCTCCAGCAGAGGGCGCTGCCCTCCATCGCCGTCCGGAGCGGGCCGAGGGGGCGTGGCCACGGCGGTGACGAGTAGGCCAGGGGCGGGGCCATGGCGATGACGAGCAGGCCCGGGGAGGGGGCGTGGCCATAGCGGTGACGAGCTGGGGCCCGGGGGGGCGGAACGAGGGGCGTGGCCAGGGCGGTGACGAGCAGGGGCCCGGGAGCGGAACGAGGGGCGTGGCCACGGCGGTGACGAGCAGGCAAAGGGAGGGGGCGTGGCCATAGCGGTGACGAGCAGGGGCCCGGGAGCGGAACGAGGGGCGTAGCCATGGCGATGACGAGCAGGCCCGGGGCGGGGCTTCCGGCCACCGCGAGGGCGGGACGGGGGCGCGGCCTGGGTGGTGACGGACCAGGCGGAGGGGCGGGGCGTTACCCACGTGGGCCCGAAGCTGTCGCCGACCCGCGCGGGGCGGAAGTCCCG
Organism: Perognathus longimembris pacificus; assembly: GCF_023159225.1. Classification (NCBI taxonomy): domain Eukaryota; kingdom Metazoa; phylum Chordata; class Mammalia; order Rodentia; family Heteromyidae; genus Perognathus; species Perognathus longimembris. The sequence continues at coordinate 44,684,641 of NC_063180.1, forward strand.
CTGGATCGCCTCGTGGTACGGAAGTCTCTCGGGCGTCAGGAAGCTCGAGAGCGCCGCCACCGGGCAGCTGTCGCCGAAGAGCCTGGGCGAGAGGAGGCGGTGGGCGCGCCGCGGCCGCCCGCCCCCCCGCCCGCCCCGCCCGCCGCGAGGCCGCACCTGCCGCGGAGGTTGCAGTCGGTGAAGTAGCGCGGCGACACGAACTTCTCCACCCGCTCCAGCGTGGCTCGCCAGTGCTTCAGAGCCGGCGCCGCCGCCATCGCGGGGCTTCCTCTGCCCGGCGCCGTCCACGGCCCGGAACCGGATGGGCCGGCGATCCGGGCGGCGCGCATGCGCGCACGCACGCGCCCCGGCGGGCCTCCCGAGTTGCTCCCCGGTACTCCGACCGGCAGCTTAGCCTCCCATCGCGGCTGACTGCTTGTTCGTGGCCATTGGAAGCAGGCGCGTGCGCGCGCACATGCCGGCCCCGCCCCCGCCCCCGGGGCCTCGAGCTCCGGGCCCGCGGCTCTAGCACTTCTGGCAACAGCTGCACGTCAGGGGGTGGCCGGCTGGTGGAGATGACGCCTCGGGGACGCCCCTGCCGGGCTGGCTTCGAACCGTGACCCTCCCGTCTCAGCCCCCGCTTCCCGCGCCTCCCAGTGGCCCCCCTAGCCCTGGCATTTCTTTTTCCAGTCCTGGGCCTTGAACTCAGGGCCTGAGCCCTGTCCCTGGCTTCCTTTCGCTCAAGGCTAGCACTCTGCCACCTGAGCCACAGCGCCACTTCTGGTCATTTTCTGTCTATGTGGTGCTGGGGAATCGAACCCAGCTTCATGCAGGGTAGGCGAGCGCTCTGCCACCAGGCCACCTTCCCAGCCCATCAAGCTGTTTATCTTTGGTGGTGGGGGCGGTGGCTGGGAAACGCGCAGGGCCCCAGGAAGGGCGTCGTTCCCGTGGAGGCCTGGGCGAGGTCGGTGCGCGTCCCGGGGCGCGCGAGTCCACACGCATTTCCGCGGCAATGGCACACGGTGTGCACTGAGCGCGCCTGGCCCCGTGATGGTGGCAGCTGACCTCGCTCCCAGCGCGGGCGACCATGGCCGTGGACACGGGCGGCCCGCGGGCCGCCGATGTGCGGGCACCGATGGGCGTGGACACGGGCTGCCGATGTGCGGGCACCGATGGGCGTGGACACGGGCGGCCCGCGGGCCGCCGATGTGCGGGCACCGATGGGCGTGGACACGGGCTGCCGATGTGCGGGCACCGATGGGCGTGGACACGGGCGGCCCGCGAGCCGCCGATGTGCGGGCACCGATGGGCGTGGACACGGGCGGCCCGATGCCGCGCCTCCTGCACGGCGAAGCGGGGAGCGCGGGCCGCGTCCTCAGTGTTCCCCGCGTGCCCGGCCCCCGCGGAGCAGCCCTCCCCGGCTGCCGGGAGCACAAGGGACTTCGATTGAGTTTATTCCTTAAGAACCAAGCTTTATTTATTTACAAAAAAAAAATTGGGGCCAAGGGGAAGACAAGTTTTACACAAAAGTACTACAATGGTCAGTCCCTTTGGTAGAAAGTGTAGTAAATGCCTTGTCCACCCGTCCTGGTCCTGAACCCGGAGCCACAGTCCCACGGTACACGAGGCGCTACGGCGGCTACGCTAGCACATCAAAGCATAGTTCTTTTAATAAAAAATTGACACTATGTACAATATTTACAAAAGAAACCCACGTTAAAATTGTGTGTGTGTGAGAGTAAAGCTGGTGGGTGGACGGGGCGGACTCGTAAAGAAGCAGGTAGAAAACAGTTCCACGGCGCCGGAGGGGAGCCGGGCGCGGGGCCCGAGGCCAGGCGGGGACGGGCGCGCGCCCCAGGCCCGAGGCCCGGCAGGCTCTCCTCGCGGGGCGCCGTGCTCCGGGCGGGGGGGGGGGTCCCCCACCCCCTAGGGCGCCTTGGGCGCCGGGCCGTACTTGACGCGGTACTTGTTGACGCTGACGAAGTGCAGCGTCTCCGAGTCGCAGGTGGTGGTGCAGGGCACCAGGCCCTCCAGCCCCTCGCCCATCAGCCACTTGGTGGTCTCGGCCGCCATCTCGCGCGGCACGTGCTCCTTGGTCCACTTGTCCACCCAGGCCTGGAACCGCTGGTGCAGGCGCTTGCTCACGCGCTCGTGGGACTGCGAGACAGCGCGGGGGGGGGGGGGGGGGGGGGGCGTCAGGCGGGGGCGGGCACCGGGGGCGGGGCGTCAGGCAGGGGGCGGGGCGTCAGGCGCCGGGGGCGGGGCGTCGGGGCCGCGCAGCCGCCATGAGAGAAGGCACAGGCTGGCGGCGAGGGCGGGCGGCATGGGCGCGTGGGGGGCGCGGCTCAGCTCCACCCCAGCGCCCGAGGCGCCCCCTCCTCCCCCCCCACGGTCCCCGGCGGGGCGGCTCACCTGGTGCGCGCGCAGCAGCGCCGTGCGGCGGTACATGTAGTCCTCGGACTTGATGACGTACACCATCTTGTACGAGTTGAGCTTGAACCTGCACTCCAGCTTGTCCAGGCTGTCCACGCTCTCGGCCGGCTTCTTGCTGTTCCCCTCCTTCCCCTCCTTCTCCTGCTGCTCCCGCCCGCGCTGGCACTTCCGGATCCGCCGCAGGTTCCTGGGGGCGGAGGGCCTGGGAGGTCACCGGGGGCAGCCGCAGCCTTGGGGGGGGGGCCCTGCCCCCCTCCAGACTGCTCAGCCGAGGCCCGCGGGCCCGGGACGACCACCAGCCCCCTCCCGCCCTCACCGGGCAGGCGCTCTTCACAGAAAGAAGTCCCCGACCCGCTCCAGCCAGTGCGGGGACTACAGGGGTACACCCTGTGCGGGGACTACAGGGGTACACCCTGTGCGGGGATTACAGGGGCACACCCTGTGCGGGGATTACAGGGTACACCCTGTGCGGGGATTACAGGGGTACACCCTGTGTGGGGACTACAGGGGCACACCCTGTGCGGGGACTACAGGGGTACACCCTGTGTGGGGATTACTACGGCCTCCTCTTTTGGTCCGGGGGCCTGGGCGCCATCCCGAGCTCCTCAGCTCAAGGCCGGCGCTCTGCCACTCGAGCCACCGCGTCACTGCCAGTTTTCTGGTGGCTCCTTGGACATGAGTGTCCCGGGCTTTCTGCCCAGGCTGGCTTTGAACCGCAGTCCTCAGGTCTCAGCCTCCTGAGCAGCTGGGATTGCAGGTGGGAGCCGCAAGCGCACAGTCCCAAGGCTGTTTTCTATCCCCTAAAGTTATTAAGTGCAGCTTAAATGAACATTCGGTGCGTGCAACACAAATGGACGAGCAATTTACCAGACACAGGCGAGGCAGAGGTGAGAGTCCAGTTTTAGGGTTCTGACTCCCAAGAGGCCACTCGTGACAGTTATTTATTCTCTGGCAACTCAAGTGTCCATTGCTTGGCCTTATTGAGAAGGAAAGAGCCCCTTCTCTGGGGGTGCTTGTCTTCGGATTGCCCATGTGAGGGCTTGACTGTGGCTCGAGCCCCACCCCCCGCAGCTTCCCTGCTGGGTATTAGATGGGGTGTCAACCCCCCCAGGTCTCAGCTTCCTGATGACAGGCATGTGCCACCAGTGGCGGGGGCGCGTGCGGGGTGAATCCCGCACAGATGTAACGAGCGACCCGAGGCCCTCGCTGTGGATGCCACCGTCCGTGTCCCCCGAGGACGGCAGCCGCGGGGCTCACCCCCAAGCCGGCGGCCTGGAGCTACCCCGCAAAGCTGGCGTCTCCTCTGCGATCCTGCGCTAGCACAAAAGGCGGCTGCTGCCACTTTCCGCTTCCCCACGACTGGACACCGCAGGAGCGAGCGTGGCCGGAGGCAGGAGGAGGTGACCCCGCAGCTCCACCACGGCCCTGGCGGCCGGGCACCCTCCGCAGTCAGAGGGCCCGCGAGGCCCGCGTGGGCAGCGCGGGGAACGCGCTCACAGCCGCCTCTGCGGAGCCCCCTCCCCCGAGGCAGCGCCCCTGTGTGGGGAGGGGGGGGGAGCGGAAGCGTCGGTGGCGGCAACAGATCCTCATTGTGAGCCTGAGTGGAGGCCGGGGCCTCTGTCCTGGGGAGCCCCGCCCTGCCGGGCCCTGGGCTCGCTGGGCGTGAGCGACACACTCACCTGGGGAGAAACACGGGTTTCTGCGCCAGGTGCTCGCGCAGCTCGGGCGAGGTGGTGTCGGAGTTCATGTAGCGCTCCACGTAGTCCGACCAGCGCTAGGAGGAGACACGCAGCATGGAGGAGAAGCACAGACCCTAAGCCGCACCGCGCCATGCGGACTTCCCCGGCCCCCGCGACCACCGCGCAGCTTAGCTCCTTGATGAAAACTTCCCACGTGGCCAGCGGGTGCTTGTGCTTCACGCCTGTAACCCCAGCTACCCGGGGGCAGATGCCCGGCTGGAGGCCCGGCGCACCTGCCGCGGCGCGCACCGCGGGGCCCCAACGTCCCGCCCCTCATGACCTGCTCGCTACTTGCCATGGAAACCCCGCCAAGCTTTGCTTCCCCACAAGGAGCCGCGGACGGAGCCCGTGTGTGCAGCCACCGCCTCGCACACCCGCGTGCACGCCCGGCGAGTGCCACCCGACACCTGTGCGTGTGGCGCCCCGTGGGGAGGGCCCAAGAAAAACGTCACAGCAGAAGCGGTTCCCGCCGTACCTCGGCCTCCACAGGGTCGTCCGAGTTCTCCTCCTCTGTGTCCAGCAGCTCGATGGTCAGCTGCACCTGCCCTTGGCTCTGAATGAACATGAGCTGGGGGCGAGAAAGCAGAGTCAGCGGCCCGGCCTTCAGGCTGCGCAGGCCGCTGGGATTCGGGTCCAACAGGAAAGGTGGAACGCGGGGCTGGGAACGCGGCTGGAGGTAGAGGGCTTGCCTAGCTTGCCATAACAAAATTCAAAACAAAAACTTTGGATGCCCGTGATAATCAAAGGCAAAAGAGTCCACTCTTGCGCCTGTGAAAACAGAAGGTCTGTTTCTTCTCTTGGCGGTCGCAGGGCTTGAACTGAGGCGCTGGCCCGAGCTCTCGGTGCTCGAGGACAGCAGTCTACCGTGCAGCCCTCGCGCTGCTCTCGGTATTGCAGTAGTCAGAGCTAAGCGTCTTATGGGAACTCTTCTGCTTGGGCTGGCTTCGAACCACAGTTCTCAGATCTCAGCCTCCTGCGTAGCTAGGGTCACAGGCACGAGTCACCGGTGCCTGGCTACAATGTGCGTTTCTTAGATGAATTGGGCTAATAACTACATGACACTAAGATTGTCGTGGAGAGTGAGTGTAGCTGGGGGACGGGGGCTCACGCCGGAGCCCACGGCTGCTGAGGGGGCTGAGACCTGAGGAGCGCAGCCCACGCCTGCCGGGCCGCCGAGTCCTGGGATCCTCATCTCCCACGAACCACCACAAAACCCGGAAGTGGCGGCCACAGCTCACGTGGCAGAGAGCCAGCCTTGAACAGAAGCAGCGGAGGGACAGTGCCCAGGCCCTGGGTTCAAGCCCCACGACCACCACCACCACCCAAAAAACACCCTTAAGTATAGCTGAGTGCTGGCGGCTCAGTCCTACAATCCTGGCTGTCCAGGAGGCTGAGAACTGAGGACTTATGGTTCAAAGCCAGCGCAGGCAAGAAGGTGAGACTCTGTTTTCCAATTAAATACCAAAAAAGCTGGAAACGCACTGTGACTCCAAGTGGTAGAGCACTGTCACACGATCCTTAAGCACAAAAGCTCAGGGACAGCGCCCAAGCCTTGCATTCAAGCCCTGTGACCGACAATTAAAAAAAAAGAAAGACAGTCAGGCATGCTAGTACATACCTGGAATTCCACCCCAAAATCTGGGACAAAAGTGTATCCTGTCTGAGGCTTCATCACAAAAAACAAAGCGAAAAACCAATTCACCATCAAACACACACAGGAAGAGCAGTGAGGGGCACTGCCGAGCAAAATAAGTCACAACATATTTTGTGCAGGATGAGCGCTCTTCCAATAATTTTCTAGAAAAAATTTTAAATGCTATTTTTGGCTGTCTATTTTATGTTAACCACGGCAGTGGGTTTTACTGCTTCAGTTTTTCAGCAATGCTTACAAAGCAGTGGCTTATAATATGTAAGATGGTTCAAAGAAAAAATACCAAGTTGCATAAACAATGTAGAATAATTTGTGTGCGCGCGCATGTGCTGGTCCTGGGGCTTGAACTTGCACTCAGGGCCTGGACACGGTCCTTGAACTGATCTTGCTGGAGGCAAGCGCTGTTCCACTTCCGGCTCTTTGGCAGTTACTTGAAGACAAGTCTCACAGACTTCAGATGGCAGCCTCCCGAGTAGCCAGGGTTGCTGGCACGAGCCATGGCGCCCAGCATTTACCGCCCCCCCAAAGACAGCCGCAGAGTGGCCTGCCAGGGAGAAGGGGGAAGGTCCCCCTCCTGAGGAGCCCGGGACTGGACGCACGGTGCTGGGCAGGCTGCGGCCCTGAGCGGCTCTCACCTTGAAGCAGTTCTCCTCGGACATGAGCTGCTCCGCCTTGCGCTGGTACGCCGACTCCAGCAGGCTCCTGGCGCTCTGCGTGCCCAGCTGCCCCCCCGTGGCCCCGTTGTTGTTCTCTGCCAGGTAAAGGTCCGTCACCTGCACGCAGATCTCATCGCTGACGATGTGCTGCAGCTGCAACCACACAAGGCCACGCTCGGGTGAGACACGGGTGTGAGAGGAGGTGCCGCAATTCCACCAGCAAGGGCCTCCCCAGGACAGCCATGCATGACGACAATGGGGGACTGCCCGACATCCTTCCTGCCACCTCCCCAGGGCCGGGAGTCGAACCCGGGGCCCGCAGTGACACTCATTCCATGACCACAGTCAAACCTTTCAAAGATCCTATTCTTTTTGTTTTGCCAGTCCTGGGCTTGAACTCAGGGCCTGAGCACGGTCCCTGGCTTCTTTGTGCTCAAGGCTAGCACTCTGCCACTTGAGCCACAGCGCCACTCCTTTTCTATATATATGGTGCTGAGGAATCGAACCCAGGGCTTCATACAGGGTAGGCAAGCAGTTACCACTAGGCCACATTCCCAGCCCCTCAGAGATCCTATTTTCACGGGACCAGGCTATCTTTTAAAAATAAAATGAAATAAAGTTGTGGTCCTGAACATTGAAACCTGACCCATGCAAGGCACTCTACTACAGAGCTGTATCCTCAGCCTGCTAGGTCTTTTCCTGACCTAGTTCCAGGATTTGAACTCAGGGCCTGGGCTTGCTGGGCTGGCTAAGCTGGTGCTCTGCCACTCAAGCTACGCGTCTAGCGCCGCTCTGCTAAATATTTCTGAAATAGAAATCATGGACTTCTCTGCCGCAGCTGACTCTGAACCGTAACCCTCAGTCCCAGCCTCCTGACTGCTGGGAATACAGACGTGAACCATTGGTGCCAAGTGGGCCACTTCTATGTTGAAATAAATCCCAAGCCAGGCGCAGTGGCACCAATTCCACGCCTGTAACCCCTGCTTCTCACTCAGGAGCAGGGCCGTGGCAGGAGCGCGAGTCTGCGCGGGGGGCGTGGCTGCCCCGGCCACACCGAGAGGCGGGAGAGGCCAGGTGACCGATGCCTACCCCACAGCTGAACATACAAGCGCGCGGCTGCGGGTTAGGTGTCACGGCACCTTGCGCAAAAGCACCAAGTCCTGGGTTCGAAGACAAGCTTATGAACCCACGGGAAACCTCAGGAGGCCCCGTGGCTCGACGTGGCCGGGCACCGGCCTCAAGCGAAGAGAGCTCAGGGGCAGCGCCCACACCGAGTTCAAGCCTCACGACAGACCGAAAAGCAAAACAAAACTTAACCCAATAGGAGAATGTAAAAATCAGGTAAGAAAGCAAAATACCGCCGGCGCGCGTGCCGCCGTCCTCCCTGCTCAGGAGGCCGAGACGCGAGGTCTGCGCGCCCGAGAGACTCTCATCTCCCATGACCCACGCCGAAGCCGTGACTGCAGGCCCACGCGCGCGGCAACGCGTCAGGCCTCACTACCCGCGCATCTATGTTAAATTCCTGTAACCACCAAGCCACCTATTTTTAGGACGCCACATTCTTTTTGAGGTGTAACCATGACAACTACTCATTTCTTCACATCACGCGTTCTTAAATGACAACGTACGTACTTGCAGAGACCTGGACAAGGCAAATGCAGACAAGTGAGGGGTGGGAGCTGGACGCACACACGCGTACACGTGCACACACACACACACACCCCATTCACAAATCGCCGCTGCTAGCACGGGAATGCAGAGGTGTGCGGGTGTGTCAGGAACGGCGGGCGGGGCTGGCGTGAGATCCACGCGCGGAGGCGGCCAGGACCCAGGCGGGAAGCGGGGCGACTTCCCGCAGGAGCTCTGGACACACACTGCCTGGCGTGCCCTTAAATTTCATCGCTTACACTGGTCTGGAAAAGACGCATGCCGGCTGGACCCGGACCCCAGCTCGGCAGCCAGTGTGCAAGGCGCTCGGGCAACGTGGCGTGGGGAGAGGAGGAAGGTGGAGGATTCGAAGGGCGATCGGGCGTACGTGCGGCGAGGGCGACGCTGTCCCAGTCACAACGACTCAATAGCCGTGCAAAACAAAACAAAAAGAAAAGAAAGCAAAAGGAAACAACTCTCTTGATGAAGGCCTTAGTGGAGGAAGCTTGTTTCCAATCAAAGAAACGGGGGGATCGCACGGTGGGGTGCGAGCCCCGGCTTAGCTCGGGGCTCCTGCTCTCACTCGGCTGGCTGGCGGTGGGCGCTCTACCGCCTGAGCCACACCGCGAGCCCAGCGTTCCGATAAATCTCGGGAGCTAAGACCTCTCTGCGCGCCGACAGGTCTTGGTGTGCGGGCGCCAGGCATGGGCGGCCTCGGCTTCTGCCGCGTTTCCAGGCCGCGGGACGGGGCTGCGACCCCGCTCCTGCCCCAGGCGGGCCCCAGGGGCGCAGACGGACGCAGACGGACCGGCGCTTTACGCGAGGGAGGCCGCGCCTCTGCCTTGCAGGACGAGGCCGTCCCGACAGCCTGCCACGGGGCGCGTGCACGGGACCAGGGTCGACCTAAGAGCCGATGCGACTTGGGGTGCTCGCGTCAGCCTCGGGAAGAGATGGCAGCTAGGGCTGGGGTGCCCTCCTTGGGCGGCGTGGATGGAGCAGTGACCCTGCCCCCCCCCCCGCACCTGTCTGACGATGCTCTGGATCAGCTTGTCCATGGTGAAGGCGATGTAGGCGTGGATGGTGAACATCTCCCGCAGCGAGTCTTCATACTGAGACGAGTCGATGTTGCCGTCCAGCAGGCTGCGCACCATGTCCAGGAAGGCCGGGTAGTAGTCCTCCACGTCAACGTCCACTGGGGAGGGGAGAAGGGACGGGAGGGGCGTGAGCTGGCTAGGAGAAGGCAGGGCCGACCCCACCGTCCCCCGGGCTGCCGCCCCGGGCAGGCCACGGGGGGACTTGCAACCTCACCCGCCCCGTGGCGCTGCAGGGGAGCCATCGCCAAGGCAGAGGGCCCCCACCCCCGCCCGCCAGTGGAGCGAGACTCGCACCGCCCACGAGACGCCAACTGTCGCCACCACGAGGGCACGCGTAAATCCCCCGCGAGCTACGACGCCACCTACACCTCGGGAGCCGCATGCACTGGCCTGCACCTGCTGCACGCACGCGCTGCGGTCACCTCCTCTGGCACCCCGCATCAACCTTGGTGGTTGTTTTTACATTTTGTGCCTGCACTAGGATTTGCACTCAGGACCGCGACCCGGGGGAGGGCGGGAGGCTGGTGTTGGGGGGACTGCAGCAGAAGGGCGGGGAAGCCCTGCAGCTCCGCTGGGCTCTGTGGCGTGGCTCGGTGGCACCTGCTTGCCACATCCCAGCGAGGACGGGAGTCAGGGTCCCCGCAGGCGCCAGTCACAGGCAAGAACGAAGCTCACAAAAGGGCGGGAAAGCACGGCTCCAAAGAGAGACCTGTCCTGCCTTCAGACACCCCCATACTGCCAAAAAAGGGGGGAAACCTTGACTAGAAAAAAACAAATTACAGAAAGAAGCTTCACTAATTGGCCTGAATGCAGCATATGCACAAAGAGGAAAATCTAAGGAGCGAGCAGGGCGCCAGCTCCCGCCTGCCATCCTAGCTACGCAGGAGGATGAGAGCCAAGGATCCCGGTTCAAAGCCAGTCTGGGCAGGTGAGACTCTTATCTCCAATGAAACACCAGAAAACAGGAAGTGGTGCTGTGGCTCAAGGGGTAGAGGGCTAGCCTAGAGCTGGAAAGCTCAGGAACAGCCAGGGCAGGGCACAGGCCGGGAGTTCAAGCCCCACCACCACCAAAAACAACAATAACAACACCAAAAAACCCATCTAACGAGCAAACCAGAATGCAAATTCATGTCGTGCGGTGGAAAGTTCCTAGATAGGCCAAACAAGACGGTGACGGTGGAAAACCACCCAGTGGCTTGAGTTCAACGCAGACCATCACCGGCGTACAAACCCACGGGCACGCACGGAGCACAGCCTCGGGAGCACGCCGTGCCGGCGAGGAAGGAGGACTCCGCCTCCACGCAGGCACCAAGCTGCCGAAAGCACGCCGGTCCTCGCCAGCACTGTCCAGCAGACGGGCGCCTCTGGCTTAACGCCTCAACACAGAGGGAGCCTCCCACCAGCTCAGGCCAGGGGGGAGCCATCTGAATCCTTCCCTAAGCAACAGGACTCACCACAGTTGAAGGCCATCATTTCTCTCAAGCTCGCACGGATGCACGCAAAGGCTCTGAGAATGAATGGCCAGTGTCATTAGACAGAAAGCCCGGGCTGCACATGCCATTGCTGTAAGAGCAACCCATAAAAACAAAACGAAGCTAGACACGGTGACTCACACTGCAACCCTAGCTACGCGCGAGGCTGAGATCTGAGGATCTCAGGTCGAAGCGCGTCTGGGCAGAAATGTCTGTGAAACTTTTATCTCCAATAGACTACTCAGAAACAGCTGGAAGTGGCACTATGGTTCAAGTGACGGAGTGCTAGCCTTGAGCAAAAGGAGCTCAGGGACACAGGCCTCAAGTTCAAATGCCAGGATGGGCACAAAAATAGATTTACAGAAAATGAAACCTCACGGCTCAGATTTGCTGCCTCCTGAAGAACACAGGCGAGGTGGAGAAGCTTCTGGCTGAGGGCCAGTCCCCAGCGCATGCGCTCAAGCGTGATGTGGACGCGGCAGCAGAGCACTACCGGGGCTTCCTCTACCTGCCCTCGAGTCCCCCAGCCACGACTCCAACCGCCCATTCAGAAAATAGCTGCACTAACACAGCCGCTGGTCTTGGACATGAACAGCTAGAAATGTATGCTGTCGCGGAGCAGAATCTACTATCTCTGCCCTTTGAAGCACTCCGTAGTACTGGCAGTTGGGCGACTGAGGTCCCACGCCCGTGTCTTCAGTACCGACGACCAGCGTTCCGTGTCCCCAATCCACGCATGGCACAAGGTGCGCCCGCTCTCATACCCCCCACCCCTAAGGTAGTAACTACCACCTCCATGCCCAAGCCGCCGGGTCGCTGGCGCGGGCAGGGGCACACAACAGCAGCGTGCGGCCGCCCCCGTGAGCGGGAGCCCTGCGCCCGCAGCCCAGCACTTACTGGGCTCCTTGAGCCGCAGCTGGATGGCAGGGCTGTCGCTCTTGTCCCGCTTGACGCCCAGCACTTCCCGCTCCCATTCTCTCTCTCGGTTTTCCTCCTCAATTTGCCGTTCCGCTTGGGAACAAATCCGCAGCAGCCGCAAGCAGAGGATCTGGTGCAGCCGCATAAAGATATACCAGTTGTTATTGACATAGAAGAGGTTGTACACTTCGTCCATCCCTCGCAGCTTCTGAGCGCCCGTGTTACTGAACAGGAGCTTGGATTTAGGGGGACTGCCCCCGACACCGTTGTGCTTCTTGGCTGCCCCTGTGGCTTCATCTACATCCATTTCTTCCTCTTCCTCCTCCTCCACGTCGAGAGATCACCTCTCTGAGCAAACAGCAGATCTGGAATGAAATGGTGCATGATTTGCTTGATTTTGTACTTGTCCTCCTTTTGGATCCCTGTCTGCCTCTTGACGTGATGGATGATGAGCGCGGCAGCGTCCTCCAGGATCTGCTTGTCCTCGTAGGCGAGGGAGAGGTGCGGCCCAGCGGGGACGTTGGCGTTCTCTTCTGTGGCTTGCTCTTGCCTCTAAGGGGACAGACACAAAAGTCGTGTGTGACATGGCTACAGCAACAACGAATCCACAAGACCACACGAGCAGCACATTCTAGTGTGAACCCCAGAGCCGCCTGTACGTGTGTGGGTGTGGGTGTGTGTGTACACACCTGCAATCGCAGCACACAGGTGAGGCAGGAGGACGGAAACCACAGAAGCACCCAAGCCTGACCTATCCGTCGCTACTAGGCTCTTCTAGACACTTAGGTAAAGCGAGAGAGTTAACTTGATGCAGAAAGATTGGTACCTCAGAGAGACTTGGAATACTTATACCAACAATGAGAGACAACTGCAGCCACTTCTAAAATTAAAATTCTGGATCTGCACGGCTGGAGGGAGTCGCCCAAGAGTGGGAGTCCAGTTTAAAACACTTCCAGGGTAGAGGGGTTAGGTGACAGTGTGACAAAACTGACAGAGACTGGTGGCTAAGTTTATGTGTGAGCTCCTTTGCTGTATTCACAGAACCCTCATCTCCTAAGACTGGGGGCTAACAGGAAACAGGACTCATCTCATTCATCTTTAGCTCCAAGGCTATTTCTAGTCCTGCCAAGGGTCCCCGTCCACAAGGTTTAGGAAGCGTTTGAGTCAATGGCAAGTTTTAGCACCATCGTCTTCAGGAAGAGACGGAAGGAAGCACCAGTATATAGGGGAACCAGCAGGGCAAGGTGGGGATCTGGCCGAGTGGAGGCTCAGGCTTGGGCGGTAGCTGTACAGAAAAGGCCACGGCAAACAGGCACAAAGCCAGAGGCGGCAGGCCTGGCGGTCTTAGCGCCTCTCAGCCGAGGACCTCCAGGAGGCAGCTCTGCCGAGCGCGCCCAGGCCAGCTGCGGCTCACCTCGTCGTATATGCTCTCGATCTCGTTGAGCAAGCTCTTGGACCGCAGGACCTTCGTGTCATTCTGCTTGAAGTTGATGCCTTGGTGGTCTAGAGACTTCAAGTAGTACTTCTCGTTTTGTTCTCGCCACACCTTATTAAAGCCTCGCTGCGCTTCTCGCCACTCTTCCTCTTTCATCTTCAACCTGCGGGGAGGGGGGGGGGGAAGACGTGAACACCTCCCCTCAGATCAGAGACCAGCAACGAGACACCTACACTGAGGAGTTGGTTTCGGAACTTAAGGATATGCGAGGTCTGGTGAGAATGTCTTCACCCAAGATCAAGAGTCCCAAATAAAACACTCTGATGACACGGAGCGGGGAAATAATCCAGCCTTAAGTCAGACATCTTATTTAGAATTACTTTTTCGGGGGTGGGGTGCAGTTCCAGTCCTGGAGCTTACACTAAAGACCTCCAGCCATCACTAGCAGTTTTGCTCAAGGCTGGCACTCTATGGCGTCAGCCACACCTCCACTCTTGGCCTATTGGTGAAGTAGAGGTAAGAGTCTCAGGTTTATCTGCCTGGGCTGGCTTCAAACGGCAATCCGCAAGTCTTAGTAGCTACTTGAGCAGTGAGGACTATGATTGTAAGTGCTAGGCTTAGAGTGACTCATTTTAAAAGCTGCAGTTAAGGGCTGGGAAGGTGGCTTAGCGGTACAGTGCCTGCCTGGCATGCCTGAGGCCCTGGGTTTCATTCCTCAGCACCACATACACAGAAAAACCGGAAGTGGCGCTGTGATAGAGCACTAACCTTAAGCAAAAGAAGCTCGGGAACAGTACTCAGGCCCTGAGCTCAAGCCCCAGGACTGACCAAAAGAAAGAAAAAAAAAAAGCACTCTGGAAGCGCAAAGTCCGAGAGCATGAACGAGTCGCCTCTTAGCCTCCCTCCCAAGAGGCTTTGATCACAGCTGATGCCGATGCTCCGAAGACCACACTAAAAAACCAACACCAGCCAGGCGCCTCTCACCCCGCCACTCAGGAGGCTGAGCTCGGAGGATCTCCGTTGTGGTGCAGCGGTTAAGAGTGCTGACGGGAGCAAGAGGCAGCGAAGGGCCGGGCCCGCCTGAGACCGCAGCACGGCACGCCGCCGCCGGAGCTCACACCGCTCACGCACCTTTTCAGAACAATCGGAACCGCGATGGAGGGGTTCTTCCTCAGCCCGTCGATGATGTCGGCCGCCTTGTCGGCGTATATCCTCTGCAGCGCTTTGCGGTGGATGACCTCCGACGTGCCCCCGAGGGTGTTATCCAGGCGGAACTTGGCTTGCTCCTCAGCAGACAGGCGCGAGAGCTTTTTCTGTATTGCTTCCAGAACTCGGATTGTTGCCAGATTGGTCTCTAAGACGACGTCAAGCTAGGGAGGAAGAAAAGAACAGCACTTGGGACCCAGACCAGAAGAGAGCAGCACTTAGAACAAGGTAGGGACCCAGCTTGGCCACAGAGGCCAGGGAAGACTTAGCAGTCCCGCTGGGGAGGCCACGCGACGGGAGAACCGCGACGGGAGAACCGCCACGGAAGGCAGGCGAGCAGCTAGGACGATGAGCCCAGCCAGCAGGGCTAAGCTGGGGGGTGGGGGTGGCTTCTTATGACGGGGCTGAAACGCTCGTGGATGTGGTGGGCAGCCACAGCTAAGCACCCACAGTGGCCGAACAAGCAACCGAGGATTCTCCCTCCAACACACACAGGAACAGCCAAAGGGACAAAACTGGTAGAGCTACACCAGCTCAGATACACAGACAAACAAAAACCAATGGAAACCCCAAGGAGTATTACTCTATCCTGAGTGACGTGCTTGTTCTAGCAAGCGTGAGAGCTCACGCCTGTCTTCTAGCTGCTCGAGGGACATGAGGAGAATCAGGCAGACACGAGGGTGGCCGGACCCAGCCTCACCCACCAACAGCAGAGGGCAGGCCAAGCCAGCCGGCGTACACACAAGACCTGACTCAAAAGGCAACAGCGGCCAGGAGGGTGGCCTGGCGGTAGAGTGCTTGCCTAGCATGCACAACGCCCTGGGTTCGATTCCTTGGTACAATACACACAGGAAAAGTTAGAAGTGGTGCTGTGGCTCACGTGGTAGTGCTAGCCTTCAGCAAAAAGAGCTCAAGGACAGTGCCAAGGCCCTGAGTTCAAGCCCCAGGATGGCAAAAAAATCCCCCCAAAAAACAAAGGTGTAGAAGCTGGCCCCATGGGCAAGTGGAGAAGTGCCAGCGGAGCAAGTGTTAGGCCTTCTGTTCAACCCCCAGTACCACCAGTAAGAGGAGGAAAGGGGCTAACGCGGCCTAGACAAGGGATATTTGCTATGAAATATTTTGGTAACATGTTTGATGGATATATAAAAGAAGAACAGGGCTGGGAATATGGCCTAGTGGCAAGAGTGGTTGCCTCGTATACATGAGGCCCTGGGTTCAATTCCTCAGCACCACATATACAGAAAATGGCCAGAAGTGGCACTGTGGCTCAAGTGGCAGAGTGCTAGACTTGAGCAAAAGAAGCCAGGGACAGTGCTCAGGCCCCGAGTTCAAGACCCAGGACTGGCAAAAAAATAAAATAAAATAAAAATAAATAAAAGAAGAACACTAGAACGTGAGCCTTTGGTTCGTTAATCTTCCACGGGCCCCGCTCACAAACTGTATTAAGATCCCCTTTCCTTCATGGCATCACCTCCCATTCTCCCAACCTCAAAGGACCCAGGAGCCCCACCTCAAAGCGCTCGTCTTCGCACCGGTAAATGTGCTCCTCGTACTGCGTCTTCTTAGAGCTGACAAAGGTGGAGTCCTCAGACCAGGAGGGGAAGGAAACCCAGGTATCGTTCAAAACCTTGGGGTAGAAAAAGAGACTGAACTGAAAGCCTACAAATGCTTCATCAGCTCTCACTAGAGAGATAAACAAGAAACTGGGCACCGGTGGCTCACACCTGCCATCCGAGCTACTCAGGAGGCTGAGAACTGAGGATCACAGTTCAAAGCCAGCCCAGGCAGGAAAGTGCTCAAGCCCCTTAGCCCCAATTAATCCCACGTCGGAGGTGGAGCTGCGGCCCACAGTGGTAGACTGCTAGCCTCGAGCGCAAGAGCTCAGGGGACAGCGCCCAGGCGCTGACTACTTTAAAGGATGCCAGGAAGCAAAGGTTTCCACCATAGGCTGAAAACCCTTTCTCTGGAAGAACAGAGGCTGGGTCCTGACGCCACGGCTCACACTGGGGCCCCGGCCTGACGCCACGGCTCACACTGGGGCCCCGGCCTGACGCCACGGCTCACACTGGGGCCCCGGCCTGACGCCATGGCTCACACTGGGGCCCCGGCCTGACGCCACGGCTCACACTGGGGCCCCGGCCTGACACCACGGCTCACACTGGGGCCCCGGCCTGACGCCACGGCTCACACTGGGCCCCGGCCTGACGCCACGGCTCACACTGGGCCCCGGCCTGACGCCACGGCTCACACTGGGCCCCGGCCTGACGCCACGGCTCACACTGGGGCCCCGGCCTGACGCCACGGCTCACACTGGGGCCCCGGCCTGACGCCACGGCTCACACTGGGGCCCCGGCCTGACGCCATGGCTCACACTGGGGCCCCGGCCTGACGCCACGGCTCACACTGGGGCCCCGGCCTGACACCACGGCTCACACTGGGGCCCCGGCCTGATGCCACGGCTCACACTGGGCCCCGGCCTGACGCCACGGCTCACACTGGGGCCCCGGCCTGACGCCACGGCTCACACTGGGCCCCGGCCTGACGCCACGGCTCACACTGGGCCCCGGCCTGATGGTGCTGCTCACACAGGGCCCCGGCCTGACGCCACGGCTCACACAGGGCCCCGGCCTGATGGTGCCGCTCACACAGGGCCCCGGCCTGATGGTGCTGCTCACACAGGGCCCCGGCCTGATGGTGCTGCTCACACAGGGCCCCGGCCTGATGGTGCTGCTCACACAGGGCCCCGGCCTGATGGTGCCGCTCACACAGGGCCCCGGCCTGATGGTGCTGCTCACACAGGGCCCCGGCCTGACGCCACGGCTCACATTGGGCCCCGGCCTGACGCCACCGCTCACACAGGGCCCCAGCCTGACGCCACCGCTCACACAGGGCCCCGGCCTGATGGTGCTGCTCACACTGTGCCCCGGCCTGACGCCACCGCTCACACAGGGCCCCGGCCTGACGCCACGGCTCACACAGGGCCCCGGCCTGACGCCACGGCTCACACTGGGCCCCGGCCTGCGCCGCCCCACCCACCTCTTTGCAGAGCGGCGTGCGGCCCGTGCACTTGGGCTGCTGGTAGCTCTTGGGCAGGGCGCGGTAGCTGGAGCCCAGGCGCTTGCAGGACGCGTAGTCGATCTCCATGGCGATGCCCTCGGTGGCGCGCTCCTTTGGGTAGCTCTCCAGGTGGACAGACTCCTTGTAGCCCAGGAAGTTTTTAAACCAATTAAACAATTCGGGGAATTTCCTGAAGAATCAAGCGAAAACCACGTGAGCGGCGTGGTGGGATGCGGCTCGGTATGTCCGCGTGCGGGCGCCACGCCGCTGGGCACTGGGGCCTGGACCGCGGCGTCTGGGTCCCGCTCCCTGCACAAGGCTCAGTCAAGGGGTGATGAGCCCCGTCCGCAGATTAGGGGGAACCAGCCCTTCTTTGGATCTAGAGAATCGCTTCTGTGCCGACCTAATTCTCAGGTTGTCAAGCACAGTCAAGATTCTAGAACCCTGGGAGAGATTTGTCTCAAACCATCCAGAACTGGCCAGATGATCAAAAGACCATTATTCCTGGCCATCAGTCAACCGTGACACTGCAATACCTACACTGGGCCAACCGTTTCCGTCTTCCAGAGTTAAGACTAGTTTCTATTTACTCTGGCTCTGAGTCAGCTGACGTTATCTCAATTAAAGTTGCCTATTACATGTTGTTACACATCGGCGACTACCTCATGTCCACAGGAGAACTAGGTCCGAGGCCCGCAGTTCACGTACCCCAGGAACGGAGAGACCAGCTGCACGAGTTCAGCTCGGGAGATGACCTCCTGGTTGAAGATGACGAGGCAGCGCAGGAAGTTCTCGTAGGCCTCGGCGCTGCGCAGAGCTTTTCGGACCTTCGGAGACAACACAGGAAAATGGTTTCATGGAAAACTAACTGAGGTCCTTTTCTCTCTCTCTCTCTCTCCCCCCACCTCCCCCATCAGTCGTGGGGCTTGAAGTCAGGGCCTGGGTGCTGTCCCTGAGCTCTTCAGCTCAAGGCTAGTGTTCTGTCACTTCGAGCCACAGTGCTGCTTCTGGTTTTCTGGTGACTCATTGGAGATGACAGTCTCATGGACTTTCCTGCCTGGGCCGGCTTTGAACTGTGATCCTCCGGTCGGAGCCTCCTGAGAAGCTAGGATGACAGGTGTAAGCCACTGGTGCCCGACCTAGGTAACTTTTTTTTTTTTTGGCCAGTCCTGGGCCTTGGACTCAGGGCCTGAGCGCTGTCCCTGGCTTCTTCCCGCTCAAGGCTAGCACTCTGCCACTTGAGCCACAGCACCGCTTCTGGCCGTTTTCTGTATATGTGGTGCTGGGGAATCGAACCTAGGGCCTCGTGTATCCGAGGCAGGCACTCTTGCCACTAGGCTATATCCCCAGCCCCTAGGTAACTTTTAAACATCAGGAAAATGGACCTGAGCGCTGCACCCACATCCTAGCTACTCAGGAGGCTGAGAGGTAAAGATCACAGTTGGAGGCAGAAAAACCCAAGAGACTCCTATCTCCAACTAACCGGCAAAGCAGCAGACTGGAGGCCATGGCTCAAGTGGTAGACAGAACTGAGTTCAAGTCCTGATAGAGCACGAAAAGCAACATTTCTTCCACAACGGTGGTGCGAACCTGCATCCTGGCGGCTTGGGAGGCGAGCTCAGCTTAGTGGACAGACCAGGCAGAGCGGCCCTCGCCGGCCACCTTGGCCACGCGGGAAGGCGCGGCCCCCGAGGACTGCAGTCCAGCCAGCCTGCGCACCGGAGAGACGCCATCTTGAAAACTACCAAGGCCAAAAGGGCTGGCAGAGTGACGCAAATGGTGGAGCCTCTGCCTGGCAACCACGAGGTCCAGCATTCAAACCACAGTACCAGATACACACCCCACACCTACTCAAAAGAACGACAAAAAACAACACCACGGAGCCTCCACAGTGTGCAGAAGTAAATCAGCACTCAGCTCGTCCAGATAAGCACAGCGGGAAACATCTTCTGTCCCACCATGGAAAATGCCAGCATGTCACAAGGGGTTTCGACTGGTCTAATAGTTTAAGGTCCAAAGCCAACCCAGAAAGTCCATGAGACTAACTCCACTTCACCACCAAAAAGCTGAAGTGATGACTCAAGCAGTAGAGCACTGGCCTTGAGCAAAAAAGCAATGGGACAGAGCTCAGGCCCTGAGTTCAAGCCCCAGGGCCAGCACGCGTGCACACACGTACACACGCACACACACACGCACGCACACACACACGCACGCACACACACACGTACGTAAGCAGCTTGATCTTGTTGAAACAAACCCTTCTTGGAGGAGGTTTGGAGCTTTTCTTTGTTTCTGTCATTTACATCAACAGCAATCTCCATCCATTACTCACCTTATCAAAAAACAACGACTCTGTTCCAACCCCGTGCTTGCTGGCGTCCACCATGGAGGAATCCTTCAGACTGAGGAGTTTGGGTTTCTTCTGCAAAGGAGAGGTATAAGCACGTGAGCGTCGGAGAATGGCTTTCCCTGGCTTTTATTCTGCAGCTGGGGGAGCCCACCACCGATGAGAATCCAAGCCACCCGCCCACCTCACGCCCCACACAATTCCTACTTTCCCCTCTACTTAAGCTTTCCTCCCCATTTTTCCTCACCCGACGCTCACGGATCACTCCATTCCCCCACCCTTGAGCCTTTAATAACATTTTCATTCAGAAACATTCAAAGAAGTATTATTTTCCTAGGGCTGGGGATATAGCCTAGCGGCAAGAGTGCCTGCCTCGGATACACGAGGCCCTAGGTTCAATTCCCCAGCACCACATATACAGAAAACGGCCAGAAGCGGCGCTGTGGCTCAAGTGGCAGAGTGCTAGCCTTGAGCGGGAAGAAGCCAGGGACAGTGCTCAGGCCCTGAGTCCAAGGCCCAGGACTGGCCAAAAAAAAAAGAAGTATTATTTTCCTAATATACAAAATAACTATGTTATTATTAGCATATCCAAACAGACTAGGTACTGCTTTGAAAAGGGGATGAAATAGGGTCCATGGTATGACTCCAGCAGGCAAGAACTTTAAAAATCCAGCAGACACGGCTGGGAATGTGGCTTAGTGCTAGAGCGCCTTGCATACATGAAGCCCTGGGTCCTCAGCACCACATCGACAGAAAAGGCCGGAAGGGGCGCTGTGGCTCAAGTGGCAGAGTGCTAGCCTTGAGCATAAAGAAGCCAGGGACAGTGCTCAGGCCCTGAGTCCAAGGCCCATGAATGGCCAAACAAAACAAAACAAAACAAAACAAAAAAAAACAGAAAAAGAAAATTCCAGCAAACAAGGAGGGAAAAATTACCAAGCCAGAGCGCTTTGGTAAGTGGACACAGTAAGATGACCTGTTGGCAAGGAGAGAAACCCAGTCAGGCAAGTGGCGGGAGGCGTTGGCAGGAGTGGGGGCTTGGGCGGCCGCTCTCCTGGGAGGCAGCTACGTGAGCAGCTTTGGCCGAGTCTTTGGGATGCCGAGAAGCTGGCCCGCGCCGGGCGTCCACACCCAGGGTCACCCAGGGCCCCCTCACCTTCACGGGAGGGGTGGCGCCCGTCCCGGAGTGCCTGCGAATCTGGCAGCCGTTCTGGCTGGGCCTCTGGGGCTTGTTGTTCAGCTGGGGCTTCTTCACGGTGCCCCCGTGGTCGTTCCTCACCGAGTCCACCTTCTCAGCCGTGGTTTTGCTCAGAAGCTGCGGAGACGTGCGGGGGGGAGCTCTGAGCAGCGCGTGGCCCCCAGCGGCCCCCAGCGGCCCCGCGCGCCCGGCCTCCGGCCCAGCGGGACCACAGCTCTCGCTGCGGGGCGGACTTACCACCGAGCTGTTGGCGTCGGGAAGGAACTGTCCGAACTCGGACAGCAGGTCTTCCTGGTTCTTGAAGAGCCGGGCCACCTGGGCGTAGACCTCCTGCTCGGTCAGGGCTGGCGTGTAGCCCCCGCCCGCCTCCTTGGCGTTCCGCTGCTCCTTCTGGGGAGCCACACACAGGAAGACGGCGTCAGCGGGCACCGGGGCAGACGCCCCGGGGGCTGCTACCTACTTGGGCTGCACTAACCAAGTCTACCCTCTGGGCCTGGACCCAAGTTGTGGCAATGGCCAAACACACCACGAAGGTCGGCGTGGCTGGTAAATCTGGCACTGGTTACGGTGCCTCACTCCGGAAGACGGAGAAAAAGCTGAAGTCAGCCAGCCCACCCGCCATGTATGTCTGTGGCAAGACCAGGATGGAGAGGCGGGCTGTGGGCACGTGGCGCTGTGGTCGCTGCGTGGACGCAGCGCCACTCCAGTCGCACCTGCCATTGAGACGGCGGGAACGGAGGAACCAGCAGAGGCGCCACGGCGAGGTGTCCCCAGCCACCACCAAGGGGTCAGTGCACACAGCGAAACAAAACCAACACAAAAAGGGAAGGCTAACCTTCTCTCTCTTTTATTCTTCTTTTCTGCCCGGGATGGAACTCAGGACCTCACACCCGAGCCACGCACCCCCAGACCCTAAGGAGGACCACACTCCCCAAAACTTGCTTCCCCTGAGCCACGCACCCCCAGACCCTAAGGAGGACCACACCCCCCAAAACTCGCTTCCCCTGAGCCACGCACCCCCAGACCCTAAGGAGGACCACACCCCCCAAATCCCACTTTTAAGTTGAAAAAGAAGACGACAGGGGACAATTAACTCCTTTTGAAACTACAGAAATGGCCAGGTGCTGGTGGCCCATCACACCTGTACTCTTAGCTAATGGAGCAGGCTGAGACATGAGGATCACGGTTCGAAGCCAGCCAGGAAGGGCAAGTCCATGAGACTCTTATCACCAACAAACTACCACAAAAGCCCGAAGTGGCGCTGTGGCTCAAGTGGTAAGAGTGCTATAGCCTTGACCAAAGAAGCTTAAGGACAGTGCCCAGGCTCTGAGTTCAAGCCCTAGGACTGGCAAAAACAAAACCCTATAGAATATGAGAACCTCAACTGATAAAATGAAATTAGGAAAATTTCTCAACTGTAAAACAACCCAAGTACACAAATTGTCCTTTAACTTCCTAGATAAGACAAGGCCTTCGTGTCACAGAACTGGAAGCTGGGGGCTGCTGGCTGACACCTGCGATCCTTCGACTCAGGAAGCTGTGCTCCAAAGGTTCTCAGTTCAAAGCCAGCCTGGACACACAAACTGAAGACACAATCTCCAGTTATCCAGCAGAAGCTCTGCGTGAAGGCGTGGATCAAGTGGTTGAGCCTTCAGAAGGACAACGCCAGGAGCACAGGCCTTCGGCCCCAGCCCCAAGACGGGCATGCTCACACCAAAAGAATCCTTCCCGACTGCCACAAGGGGTGCATGTCCCGCCGGCCTCGCTGGCCAGACCGCGGCTCATCTCCGTGGACGGTCACGTTCTCGGGCCAGCTGTGCTCAGGGGTGGCACGGTTGGAGAGAGGCGGAAGCGGCACCGCGCTTACCTGGTACGTGTGCAGAATCTCCAGGAAGGCTTTGTAGATGTCTGGCTGGCCCTGGAATCGGTTCTTAATCTTATTGACATAGTTGATGGCGTGATTAAACTCCACAGGCTGATTGTTCTGCAAGGATGGCGCCGAGCCCAGGGAGATTGTCACTGGTGTGTGGGGCTGGACGGGCGGGGAGCGGGGGGAGGCGTACGGCGGCAGTGGGGGCGTCTGCTGGCTGGCTGGAGGATGAGCTTGGAGTTGGGAAGGCTAAGAAGGAAAAAGTCTTATTTTCTTCCAAAGCACAGAAAATTCACACTAAAAAGGAACAGGGTGTCTGCTGAACTGATTCCCTTTATTCACTGAGGGAATCCCACGTTTTTGTTTTTTTTTCCTTGTCATTCCCGGGCTTGAACTCAGGGCTTGGGCTCTGTCCAAGATTTCTCCCCCGCTCAAGGCTAGTGTTCTACCACTGGAGCTAAGGGTCTCAGGGTCTTGGTCTTCTCTGCCCAGGCTGGCTTCAAACCACGATTCTCAAACCTAAGCCTCCTGCGTAGTGAGAATTACAGGTGTGAGCCACCGGCACCTGGAAGGCCTACAATTTTAGCCCAATTCAAATCACATTGCCTGAGAGCAGATGTAGAAGGCCCAGCCATTGACAGGAAAATCTCAGTGTTAAAATGTCAAAATACTGCCGGGTACCAGTGGCTCACATGTGTCATCCTAGCTACTCAGATGGCTGAGATCTGAGGACTGCAGTTTGAAGCCAGCCCGGGGGAAAAAAGGCCCCCTGAGACTCTTATTTCCAATTAACGACTCAAAAAGCTACAAGTGGAGCTGTGGCTCAATTGGTAGAGGGCTAGCCTTGAGCAAAAGAACTCAGGGACAGCACCCAGACCCTGAGTTCAAGGCCCACGACTGACCAAAAAAAAAAAAAGTCCATATAACACCTTAAAACTAGTACCACCTCTAACAATAGGCAAGAATTTTTCACGTTCACTTTTTGAGCTCACTAGCTCAACAGGAACAGTCATATTCTACAGAGGTTTTTAATGCCAAAGGTGAGGACACCTCCATGGTTGCAGTCCCTTCGTGTTAGGAGCTCTAGGCCGGCTCCTGCAATGCGGCTGGAGGCGCGCTCCTCCACCGGCCAATCGGGCCACGGCCGCCAGCGGCTGGGGCCCAGCACACAAAATGCAGAGCCAATGAGACAGTGCACTCAAAGAACCTAATCCTTCTCGTACCTACCACACCACATAACGTAGTTCTTAGTTAAGAACATCCCATCGTCACATTTTCTACTTTATTTGGTATGTCCCGACCCGACAAATGGAATAACTTTTATATAAAAACGAAGGTCACATGGGTAGTAGCCTAATTGGACCATGATAAGATCAGGCCTTAAGCACTCATTCAAGTTTTTCTGCTCACCTGGTACCCTACTACCAGAGCCACAGCTCTATTTCTGGCTTTTTGTTGATTAATTGGAGATAAGAATCTCACATTTGTCTGCCTAGAGGCAGGTTGGGAACCATAATTCTCAAATTTCCTGAGGAGAATAATAGGTAAGAAACCTTGGCTGCTGGCTAAGATTCTATCTGCAGGTCGTGGGTGAGGCCGGGGCTGGAAAGCCCATGAGAGTCTTTTCTCTCAATAACTACCTTCGGGTAGAGCCGGAGTGGAGGGAACCGTAGCTCAAGTGGTAGAGTGTTTGGAGCGGAGAAAGCTAAATGGTCAGGGCCCGAGCTCTAGCACCAGGACCAGCACATATACATACACAAAAGGACACACGTGCCTGCGTGCACACACACACACACACACACACACACACACACACACACACACACACACGCCATCCCTCCTCACTATGATGTCATGCCTTGTTTGTTTCAGGCCCAAAGACTGTGGACCAGACCTTAGGCTGAAACACAAGCTAAGTAAATCTTTCCTGTTTTAAATGGACAAGAACAAAACCTGGCTGTGGTGTCAAAGCACTACACACCAGGCCCATCGCCACCTGCTGGGATGTGTGTGAACTAGTAACGACAGGAGAGCTGGGGACCGCAGATGGCGCTTGGTGGGTAAAGCTCTCGTGGGTATCCATATATATGCAGTGCGTGTGCGCCACGTGATCCCGCCGTGTCTGCACCTTCTCTGTGAAGCCTTCTGCCCTGTGACCCGTTACCAAGCGGGGTGTACAGGGTGGCTTTCTTGGGGATTCGCTCCGCGCGCATGCGCATGCGCGTGTGTGTGTGCGTGCCCGCATGCGTGCTCACCTTGCTGACCTTGGTGGCCGGGGGCTGAGGGCTCGGCTGGGCCGGGGCCGGGGCGGCCTGTGCGGAAGCCTGGGAGGGGTGCTGGGGCGGCGGCGGGGGCTGGGGCTGCAGGCCGTGGGTGGGGATCTGGTGCACCTGCCCGGGAGTTGTCACGTTCACCATGTCGTTGGTCTGCACCTCGATTTTATAGCCAGGAGGCAGGAAGGTGTTGAAGCCCATGATCAGGTCAGGATGGCCTTTGAACAGCTGTGACACGCGACTGATCACGCCCGGAGTGTCGATGCTGACGAGCAGGGAGAGAAGTGAGAAGTGGCAGGCTTAACAAGAACAAGGTCCTCCAAGGACCACCTGCCTATTGTTATAATTAACACCACATCAAAGTTACTCAGCTTTAGAGCCACAGGCTTAGTCACTATTTTGAACAGGATATACATTCACAGCCACTATGCCATGAAACCCATACCAACCGTGAGGCTAAAGGTGCGATTCTCAAACGAGACCCATCTTCCATCCACCAGCATAAATCATTTGCTGGCATGGGCTTACATGGTTCAAATTAGTTCATGGTCTACACTGGCGAACCATGCCAGAATACAGGGAGCTGTTATTATTTCTTTTAACTTAACACGCATCTTAGCATGTTTGCTTTATTTACCATACCTGTAATCATGTTTGACCTGTTGACTTTGTTTGCTTTGGTGGGGCCTGAACTCACAGCCTCCCACACCTGCTGGCTTTTTCACTCAAGGCCAGCTCCCTATCACTAAGACTCGCCTCCACTCCCCAGACCATCTTAAACTAGCACCAGGTCAAGTCGCCTACACCACTCTGTAACTGAATGAAGCACCAAGTCAAAGCTTAGTGAAAGACATCTAGTGACTACAACTTACATGGAAAAAATAAAAATACCCAAATATATAAATACATAATAAGTTTTTAAGTCATGATCCTGAAGGAAAAGAAAAATCAACCCTAAAAAAATACTCAGGAGATTTTTTTTTTTGGCCAGTCCTGGGCCTTGGACTCGGGGCCTGAGCACTGTCCCTGGCTTCTTTTTGC
Source organism: Perognathus longimembris pacificus (assembly GCF_023159225.1). Lineage (NCBI taxonomy): Eukaryota > Metazoa > Chordata > Mammalia > Rodentia > Heteromyidae > Perognathus > Perognathus longimembris. The sequence goes on from NC_063180.1 coordinate 44,710,654, forward strand.
TCAAGGCTAGCACTCTGCCACTTGAGCCACAGCACCACTTCTGGCCGTTTTCTATATATGTGGTGCTGGGGAATCGAACCCAGGGCTTCATGGATACTAGACAAGCACTCTTGCCACTAGGCCATATTCCCAGCCCTCAGGAGATTTTTTTTAAGGTTCTATGTTATCTAACAATCAATATGCCGTGAACAAAAACCACAAGCAAACCTCTCACCTCTGCGATTTAAACTCCTTCATGATGTCAAGGAAGTCATTGTACACCTGTGGCTGACTTCCGAACTGCAGCTTCACCTGGTCGAGATAGGACAGCGCGTCCTCCACCTGAGGCGGAGCAAAGCCCCCGTTAGTCACTCAGGGACACACGTGCGGCCATGGAAGACAGACCACCTGGGCCTTCAAAACCTCAACCAAGCGGTGAATGCAATTAGCATATGTTCACAGCATTAAAAATCAGAACAGATGCCAACAACAGTCGATCTTAAAAACTAACCCATAACACCACCACCACACATTGCCTGAGATAGTTCTAGAAGGAACAACCAGTGATTAAGTCACACTAAGCCATCATCAAAGTATTCATCCCGGGAGACCCAATGCGGGCACTGGAGAGGCCTGCGGCTCTGGCTGGCGACGCTACACGCGTGGCGTGAGCAGATCATCGTGGAAGGCCCAAAGAGAAGGAGCACTCGTCACTCTCCGCGCAGGAACGGGAGCCAGCCAAGGCAGAGGAGCACAAGCCAGCCAAAGCCAAGACAGGCAAGAGCGCCACGGGCTTGGCTTGACCTAGAACACCAGGACGCGCACTTTGGCAGATAGGGGTAGCAAGAGTGAAGAGGGATGAGAAGAGCAGGACCTACATCCTGAGAGGACTTAAGATTGAGCCACAGTTCCATGTCAGGCTTTTTCTGAACAGTTTACTGGAGATAAGAGTCTCATGGGGAGGGGGGCATGAGGGACAAGGTAACAAACAGTACAAGAAATGTATCCAATGCCTAACGTATGAAACTGTAAGCTCTCTGTACATCAGTTTGATAATAAAAATTTGAAGAAAAAAAAAAAAAGAGTCTCATGGACGTTCCTGCCTGGGCTGGCTTTGAACCATAACCCTCAGATCTCAGCTCCTGAGTAGCTAGGATTACCAGTGTAAGCCACCGGCGCCCAGCTATCATATGAATGTTCATGTACTCTATTTGGCCACAGGAAAGAAAAACACTAGCCCAATCACAGGAGTAATAGCTGGGAAACTAAGGTGAGAACAGGGCCTTGACCAAAGTAACAATCTCAGATTGAAAAGCTTCCTGGAAGGAGATAAAACAGCTGGGTGCTCCCAGTTGGCTCTGACGAGGTACACGGCATCCCAGGTATTCAGAAGGCTGAGGAGGGAGGGTCACTAGGGCACGGATGTCAAGACCAGTCCAGGGAACATGGAGACTCTGCCTCAAATCTCAACATTATTGTCCAAATTCCCACGCTGGTCATAGCTAATCAGGGTATTTCAGACTCCAGAGAACAGACAGTGTCTGGGATTTGAGTTCAAGCCCAGGACTGGCAAAAACTCTGCAGCCTCGGCAACAACAAGGTGAAGGCCACGGGGCAGAGCGCTTGTTTAGGTGCGGGACGTTCAGACAGCACTTGGGGAGAGCCGCAGACTCCGGACCCATCTCCCCGCGCCTCCAGTCTGTAGAGAGAACTTGCTAGATACCTGTGCAGCTGGCAGCTCAACAAGTAACTAAGCAGCCCCAGCACGCTTCAAATCATGCTGGCCACCTACCCCCCCGACCAAGAGCACAAAACACAGAAGACAGGGAAACTGAGTCCACGCAGAAGCACTAGCACCCCGGGCGCTATCGTCCAGTCTGCGTGGAAGCAGCCTTCCACTGCCGCTGAGGACCGGGCATTCGCGCGAGTCTGCTCTTCTTCGGATCAGGCACTGGTGCTAAAATGGGAAATAAGCATTAAGTTTTCAAACGCCTGGCCATTCAACCCGAGGTTGACAGTTGCGACGACACCACTCACAGGCTGCAGCTAATTACTTCCTGCTAAAGAGAAACACCCACACACACCCCAACCCCCCAAAACAAACCCCAAAAACAACCCCCCCCAGAACGAGTACCACCTTAAGCCTCTGAAACTGCTGCTGTCCCTGCACGGGCGCCACGGGCGGGGCGGGGTGCGCGTGGCCCGGCACCCCCTGGCTTCCGTGGGGCTGCACGGCAGCGGGGTGGTGGTGGCCGCTGTGGACGGCCGCGACGGCAGGCCCGTGGCTGCCGGAGCTCTGGGGCACCGCGGAGACCTGGGGGGCAAAACAGACAAAGCTCAGGGCGGCCGCACGCGCCCCCCCCTCGCACCCACCGCCTGCGCGCGCGCCAGGACTCCCCGCTGGGAACCCAGAGCGTGGAGGGGCTGAGTGCCAGCGACACGCGGCTGCCACAGAACGAGCAAGCAGGGCTCTGCTCTCCAGAGAAGCTATTAGCTCAATAAATAACGGCCCATCTTGTGATAAAACTTTCCTTCAGTTACACACATGATGTAACTTAAACGCTAAACTACTTGTGGTGAAATCTGAGTTTTCTTTGTATGTCTTCCGCTTCATTTTCTGTGCGGTGCCGGGATGGAACCCAGGCTGCAGCCGGGCCAGGCAAGCTCTCTACTACCACAGAGCTGCGCGGCTGCCCCGCCTCCTTCAACGACAACCTGTCAGGGACCATGACTTCGGCTCACGGCTTGTGCTCTTACACTAGACCACTACTTTAATAAAATGCCAGCCCGATGCATTATACTAGACAAGTGAAATAAGGGGACTGGGGATGTGGCTCAAGTGGTAAAGTGCCAGCCTTGAGGGAAAGCAGCTCAGGGACAGTCAGTGCAGAGGCCCTGAGTTCAAGCCCAAGACTGGCAAAAAGAAAAACAAACGCAAAGGAAAAATACCTACGCCCATAACTGTCAATGTCGGATTTTACAGACATGAAGTTATGCTACTTGTTCCCACCCTAGTAGTCCAGGTCAGGAGGCAGAAGCTGAGGACCGAGGGTGAGGCCGGCCTGGCCACACAGGAAGACAGACCTCCGCCCTCATTCTCATGAGTTGCAGCTGGGAGCCGCAATGCAAGTGGCACACGATTCTTTTGTGTGAGCAAAGACTTACAGTCCATGTTAGAATGGAAATACACACTGAATAGAGTCACATAATTTACACTAGAGTGAAGAAGATACAATCACCACTATACCCAGCAGAAAACCAGAAAGGAAGCCACTGCTCAAAGTGGCAGAGTGCTAGCCTTGCTGAGCAAAAACGCACAGCAACAGTGCCCAGGACCCGAGTTCAAGTCCCATGGATACGATGGTACATATCTATAATAGCTGCTATTATGCAGGTGGAGGCAACTGATTCTCCAAGCGAACTTATTTTTCTCAATAAGTAAACATAAAAACAAAAGGGCTGTGACTCGAATGGTAAGACACCGACCTGCCTAGCAAGCACAAGGCTGAGTTCAAGGCACTCAAAAGGGTTGTGTGTATGGGGGGGGGGGGGGGAGGGCGAATATTTCCATACATGAGAGAGAGAAAATGGGAAGGGGAAAACCTAAACAAAGCATCGATAACAAACGACCAAAAGTTCACATTAGCTGCTACATCTATAAGGGAAAGAAAAGAAGGGATCTGGAAAAGAGAGAGGGAAATTCAAAGGCCAGGATTTGGTACTTTTCATCTTTTTTTTGTTTGTTTGCCAGTCCTGGGGCTAGAGTTCAGGGCCTGGGCTCTGTCCCTGAGCCTGTTTGTGCTCAAGGCTGGTAGTCTACCACTAGAGCCAGAGCGCCACTTCCAGCTTGTTCTTGTGTGTGGTGCTGAGGAACGGAACCCAGGGCTTCATGCGTGCTAGGCGAGCGCTCTGCAGCTCCGCCACACTCCCAGCCCTAGGTGCTTTCGTCTATTTACTGTATGGTGAAGAGCACACAGCACACGTGTACCGTGAATACAAACTCGGTATCGAATGCACCACTTTTAATAAACAGCGGCCGGCCACGTCTCCCGGCGCACCTGGTAGCTGGGTGTGACCGAGTACTGGATCCCTGCGGCCGACTGCATGGCCTCAGAGACCGCTTCATAGACCGGAGGGGCGGGGGCCAGCACCCGGTGCTGGTGAGGAAACGCCTCCGAGCCGCCAGGGATCCGCCGCTGCTGGGCCGCATACACCGGTGACTCCTGGTCATCCAACCGCCGCTTCATTCTGCACTCATGCTCGGGGATGCAGCGCACACCTGCAGGGACCCAAGCAGCCAGGCCGTGAGCGCCGCGGCGGGGACGGGGGCCTGGGACCCCGCCCGACCTCTGACCTGCCTGCGTGTCGCCCGGGGGACGGCGGGGGTGTGCACACACCTGCAGGGACCCAAGCAGCCAGGCCGTGAGCGCGCCTGGGACCCCCCCCCACCTCCGACCTGCTCACGTCACCCGGGGGGACGGCGGGGGTGTGCACACACCTGCAGGAACCCAAGCAGCCAGGCCGTGAGCGCGCCGCGGCGGGGACCGGGGGCCTGGGCCCCCCCGACCTCTGACCTGCCTACGTGTCGCCCCGGGGACTGCGGGGGCCCACGGGCCCAGTGGCTCCACTCAAAGGCCATCGTGCCTAGTACTGAAATGACACACTCACGCGCTGGGAAAATACCCATTCCTTTGCAACTCATTTCAAAACCTAGTATTTCGGGTGGGGTCTAATTGTTTTAAAATACAATTTCATCGTTATTATTAAGATGTGATTCAGAGGATTACCATTTCCTAAGGTAGTGAGTACATTTCTTGTAGACAATGTCAACCCTCTCCTCCCCTCCCTCCCATTTTCTCCTTCCATCCCTGCCCTCAAGTTACATAGATCATTTTTTTTTATATAGGTTCTCCCTAAGCAGCCAAGGCTGATCTTGAACTTGCAACCCTCCCGGCTTTAGCCTCTCGAGTGCTAAGATTTAGGCCTGTGAGACCACATGTCTCTGGGAGTCTATAAATTTTTAAATATTGTGACAAATGTATCACAAACAAAGGGGCAGAGCTCTTTAGCTCATACCACCTTGGCCGGGGCTATTTCCCTCCTAGCAGGACGCACAAGTCTAACAGCAGCTTGCCCCGAGTGCAGCTTAGGTGTCTTCAAAACTTGCCCATCAGTATGACTGATGTATGATGCATCATATAAGTATACTGCGCCATCATCAAGACCAAAGGTTCCAGCCATCCCAAGACAAGAAGGAACCAAGCCTCACCATGTTTCCAGTGATGACAACTCTTAAATGAGATATCACTTCTGTTTTAAGAAGATAAAGTGTTCAGTAACAGTGGGACATTTACAAGCCATCCCCTCCCTCGGCTTTAGCAAGACTCTTTCTGTAGGAAAAAGGAGAGAAGCCTTTGCCTATAGTTCTAGCCACCCCTCCTCACCCGTCCCGGGGCAGAGGGGACAGCTCTGCTCTGTTCTCACCTCAACTCTGAAACAGGACTTGGAGTTCATCCACCATGGTGGACTCAAATGCATTAGCACAACAGCTTTTCATTGTTAACCTATGTGTGTGTGCGTGCGTGCGTGCGTGCGTACTCGTCCTGGGCACTGTCCCTGAGCCCTTTCACTGACGTGAGTGCTCTACCACTTCCGGCCTGTTTGGAGGTAAGAGTATCACCAACTTTCCTGCCCAGGCTGGTTTCAATCCTCAGATCTCAGCCTCCTGAGTAGCCAAGATTACAGGTGAGACCCATTGGTGTCCAGCCAATATATGAAGATACACATATGTATTTATATTTTATAAAACCAAGCCCACAAATATGCTGCAGTCGGCAAAGGACTGATGTTCAAGTTTGTGTGTGCTAATATGTTGTGGAACTCAGTTAACTAGAGTTGAAAACTACTAGAGAGTCTCTAAGGGGAAATAATTGTAAATGCCTTAACTAGTTAGGTCTCCCTAGTATGAAGTAGAATATTTAGCTTAGTATTTCAAAAAATTTCAGACATATTAAGGGATTGGAAATACACAAATGCCATTTGAAACCTGAAGCCACCTGTCAACTAGCTATGAACACTAAACCTCGGCCTATTTTGGGACGAGGAACTGGGTCTCATAAATGGATGGATTAAAAAGTCTTAAAGATTTCGCTGTGGCTTCTGTCCATGGCCTAAACTACAATTCAGCCTTGGTTTCTATTGGTTTAAAACCTAGATATTTAGAGCCGGTGGCTCACGCCAGTAACCCTAGCCAGTCAGGAGGCTAGGATCTGAGGATTGTGTTCAAAGCCAGACCGGGCAGGAAAGTCCCTGAGAATCTTATCTTCAATTAACCACCAGAAAACTGGAAGTGGCGCCGTGGCTCAAGTGGTAGAGCGCCAGCCTTGAATGAAAGAGCTCAGGGACAGTGCCTAGGCCCAGAGTTCAAGCCCAGCACCACTTCTAGTTTTCTGGTGTTTAATTAGAGATAAAAGAAGTCTCATGACTTTCCTGCCCAGGTTGGCTTTGAACCATAGTCCTCATTTCTCAGCCTCCCGAGTAGCTAGATGACGGTGTAAGCCACCACAGCCTGGCTCAGCCTTTTCATGCAAGGCCGGCGCTCTACCACTTGAGTCACAGCTTCACTTCTGGATTTTTGTTGGTTAGATGGAGATAAGAATCCATGGACTTTCCAGCCAGGCTGGATTCCATGGTCTTCAGATCCCAGCCTCTGAGTAGCTAGGATGACAGGCCGGAGCCGTGGGCTCCGGACCCACAAGTGGACTACCACACCTGGCTCTACCTTGCACTTTACACAGGAAGCTGAAACGCAAAGTTACACGAAGCAAAGTTGGGATGCAAGTCTGGAAATGTACTTACTTTGTTGAGTAACTTCAGCTCTAACCTATCACACACAGAAACTAACTCATCCTTTCTGTAGCGCCAATCTAGTAAAGGAGGAATGTTTTTGTCGGCTTTCATTCATTCAACTAAGCAAATGCTTTCAGTAAGCAGACAGGCTCTCCCTCAGAAGCTTAAAAACGAGCAGGAAAGCAAACACACGTGAAGGACACACACACACACAAACAACTAGCAAAGATGAAAAGAAAGTTGGTACTAACTAGATATTATGTTGAAAATGAACTACACAACTTGTGGGTGGTGACGGGAGGGCAAAGCGGGAGAGAATGAAGGAAGAGGCGACACTGTCCAAAAAGAAATGTCCACTATACCTGACTTATGTAACTGTAATCTCTGTGTATATCACCTTTGTAATAACAATAAACAAAGTAACTGTTAAAAAATTAAGTTATGATGGTCAGGGTGGGTAAAAACTATATGATAGAAAGTAATTGGTAGAGTCTATCTGGCCAGCAACTGACAGGTATCCTTTAAAACTTCCAATGTACACGTTTCCACTTCTAGGGTCTCTATCCTAAACGTCTACCAAGCGTGTCTCCCGCAGCAAATGTGACAGTCTAAGTGTCTGTCCATCGGTAGCTAAATGAACTCACATGTGTTATGGAAAACTACACAATTATAAAAATCAGGGTTCAGTTACAATTAAAGACATAAGAAGAGCACACGCAGTGACATCACGTGTGTGCACACAACACACTTCCGTCCCGTTCTCAAGACACACACATAGCATAGGTTCTTGGGTGAAAGTGTACCGATATCTGCAACTTACCATGAAGTAATAAAAAAACGAGTTCAGATTTATAGCTGGACAGGGGGATCTAGGAACAGACACACAATGGAGCAGGCACTATAGAAATGGTAACAGAGCGGAGGCTCACCGTCATCCTAGCTACACAGGCAACTGGAAGTGTTGCGATTCAAAGACAGCCAAGGAAAGTCTTGGCAGGTAAGTCTTTCAGACTCCATCTCCAAAATCACCAGCAAAAAGCAAAACTAGAAGGGTGGTTCCAGGGGTAGAGTGCCGGCCAACTCAGCTGTGTGAGTGAGGGCAAGGCCAAGTTCAACAGGAAAACAGTCTGACGTACGTACCAAGTCAATTCTTCGTTTACTGTGATTCCTAACTACCTCCCGAGTACTAGAAAGGATCCACTCTGCACACGGAAGTAAGCACAATGTGCAGTGCTGGGGGAGGACACCCACCACAGGGCTTCCCAGAGGCTCGAAGCCAGCCGGCCCTGCCATTTCACACCTATCCCTCCACCTGCAAGGCAGCCTCTTCCCCCCCCCCCCCATGCACTAAGACAGTGTGCTTGCCTTTCCTTATAAGAATGTGCGCTTCTTAGGGACAGAGGCTCTTCCTTCACGTGCCTAGCTTATCCCTCGGGGCTGGGAATGAGGCTTAGTGGTGGAGCGCTCGCCCAGCATGCACGAAGCCCTGGGTTCAATTCCTCAGCACCACATACACAGAAAAGGCTGGAAGTGACCCTGTGGCTCAAAAGGTAGAGTGCTAGCCTTGAGCAAAAAGAAGCCAGAGACAGTGCTCAGGCCCTGAGTTCAAGGCCCAGGACTGGCCAAAAACAAACAAACAAAAAAGTCTATCCTTCAAAGCTGCTTTTAAAAGCTCACCAATGATTCCACTCAGTAATTAAACATAGAATTATCATGGTCCAGCAACCTCATCTTTGGGGTATATGCAAAAAAGAACTAAAAGCCAAGAGTCCAACAGTATTTGTAGACACACACACACACACACACACACTCTCTCTCTCTCTCTCTCTCTCTCTCTCTCTCAAGACAGAATTATCCATAATAGCCAAAAGGTGGGGAATCCCTGTGTCCAGACATACATGCACATACGCATACGTGCGCAATGAAGCATTCCCCGTGTCCATGGACATACGTATACATACACATACATGCACAATGGAGTATTATTTTGCCTTAAAAGGGAGAGACTCCTCCCACAGAATGCAGTGCGGATAATAAACCTTAGCAACATAGGCTAAGTGAAATAAGGCAGTGACGAAGGACAGACTGGAGATCCACTTAGATGAGGGACTCTGAGTATCACAGCAGAAACACCCATAGACACAGGGTAGAATAGGGCTGGTGGAAGTCGAAGGGGATGTTTACTGATTCACAGGTGCAAGGTTGGGGAAAACAAAAAGTTCTAAAGATGGATAGTGTTAATGTGCACTTAAAAATGAACAGAATTGTAAACTGTGTCATGTGAACGTTACCACAATTAAAACATTTTAACACACACTGCGCCTTCTTTGCTGCCTATCCTTAAGCCAGAGAGCCAGACTGCCCAGGTTCAGATCCCGGCTGAGCCACACAGTATGCTTGAATGAATGTCTCAGTGCCAGTGTTTCTTCACCTTTGAGATGTGTGCTTCATTGTACTCACCACTGAGAGTTGCTGTGACAATGAAACCAGTAAGTAAATGGGCAGTGCCCAACACTAGACCTTGGACACAGGGCACAGTAAACATAAGCCCTTATTACTATTCAAGAGGGAGGAGGTTATAATTTGAAAAACTTATGTTCTGTCACCTTCAAGAACACGTAGGAAGAAAAGCTTTACAAGTTCTTGGCTGAGGGAATTGTCCAGAGGAACTGGAAAGCCTGCATTAGATTACTGGAATGTCATCTACGCAACCTTTCAATCCTAGGTACTAGAATACACGTTATTAGAGCCTGGGCCTACATGGCTCTTTAGTAAATTGTTCCTTTGCACTGAAGATGTAAACAGGAAAATAAGTTTTGCCAGGAATCTTGTCAAATTGCTTCTCACTCCTTCGTTTAAAGAAAAATGTCTCTATAGGTGAACTACCAAAACCTTCTGAATTATTTAATGTCCATGTATCTAACTGAACGCTCAACAAACCTATAGCACCCCATACTGGCACCTGGAGAGGTAAAAGTACTGGTGAAATTCTCATCAATAATGAGGGTCTTACTTGAAGGTTCTGAAAAGGCATAAAGCCACTCTCCCGTGTGGTCCAAAGCACGGCAAACAACTACGGTGGCTAAGCTGTCCTGGACCCCAACTCCATCACCGACGCGCCTTCGGTGGAGAAGGGCCCGGCCTCGCGGGGCGCCTCACCGCGGCTTCTACCGAGCAAGGGGCAAGGGTGGAACTCACCTCCGGCCCCACTAACACCGGCGCCCTCGGGGGTCCGCGCGCCAGCAACGCGGACGGTCACTCACTCGCTGGACGTTCACCTCCCCGTGGGGGGGGGGCTCGCGCGGCCGCCTCGGGAAAGCGGCGACCGCGACCCTCCCGCGCTGGCCGGGGTCCGGCCGTCCGCCCGGGCCGGGTCCCCACCTCCCCACCGCCGGCTCCTCCCGGCCCCCGGCCGCCCGCCCGGCCCGGCGCAACCCCACGGGACCCGGGGCTCCGGGAGACCGGATCTCCGCCAGCTTCCCCCCACCCGGGGCCCCCCCGGCCCGCCCGCGCCGCGTGGGGCGCCGGGACCCCGAGCCCGGCTCGGCCGCCGGCTTTCCCGAGCCCCGCCTCCGGCCGGGGAGGCTGGCGGCGCGGAGGGGCGTGGCCTCGCCGGTCCCGACCGCCATTCCGGCCCGCGGATCCCGCGAAGGCGGCGGCACGCGGCCTCCACGCCCCCCCGCCCCGGAGCCACGCGCGGGAGCGCCCGCCGGGGCCCTCGCCGCGGGCCGGCCGAGCGGGGCAGCGCGGGGCCGGCGGGGCGGCGTGGAGCCCGCGCACGGCGGGGCGGGGCGGGGCGCGGCGGCCGGGGCCCGAGGCTCCGCCCCCGGGGGGCCGGAGGGGGGTCCGCGACGCCCGGCGCTCCGGCCGCCCCGCCCCCTTCTCCACCGCCGCACGCGCGCCGGCCCCGCCCCTGGGCGGCGGGGCGAGAGCCCGCCCCTCCGCGCGCACCGGGACTACGCTCGCCTCCCCCTCCCGCACGGAAGGCGGCCCCGCTCCGCCCTCCGCGCCCCTCACACCGCCACACGCCTCCCGCCCGTCCGCTCTACGGGAAGCCGAGGAGGTCAGCCCCCCCTAAAAATACACGCCCTCGAGTCCCGCGCGACCCGCCACCCCGACCCCCGCCCGCAGCCCGGCCCGGCATGCGCTCACCGCGAAGCTCCTTCGGCCGCTCGGCACTGCGGGTCCCGTTCGGCGTGAGCCTCGCACTCGGCGGGGAGGCCCCGGAGAACGGCGCGGGGCACAGGCCCGCCGGCGAGAACTGGCAACCTCCTCTGCACTCCCCGAGCACTCGCAGGCCCCGGTGCCCACACTGGGAGGGAGGAAGGGAGGGAGGGAGGGAAACTCCGAGGGGGAAGGGGAGGGGGGAAGATGGAGAAACCGTCTCCGCCGCCTCTACTGCCGCGGCCGCTTCTCTGTTACCCGGGAAATCCCGCCCACTCCCCGGCCCGCCCCGCCGGGGGAAGGCTCGACTTCGCTCCGCCACTGGACGAGCGGCCCGTCCGTCAAACACTGGGCCAATCGCTGCGCCCCGCCCGCCGACCTCCCGCCCCTTCCCCCGGCTGAGAGGGGAGGGGGGAGCGGCTCACCTTCTCCACGCCCCTATTGGCGGGGAGCGTCCCTAACTCAACCCCGCCTATTGGAGACGGAGTGCTGAATCCCACCCCCAAGCCGCGACACCATTGGAGGAGGGAAGGAAGCTCTCCACGCCTCATTGGAGGACGCCGCAAGTCCCGCCCCACACCGCCTCAGCCACAGGCCTAACAAATGGGCTCCCGCCTCCGCCGGCCGTCGCTTTGGAAGGCTACCTCGGGCTCTTTCACGGCCCCAGGAAGGTAAGTAACCGATGTGGGGTAAGATGTCCGTGAGCGAGGCTGGCCCCGCCTCCCGCGCTGCCGGGCCCGGCCCCGCCCCCGGCCGTGCGATTGGGTCTCCCGGCGCCGGCAGGAGCCTCCATTGGACGCGGCGCCCGTCCGGGAAGGCGCCGAGTCCGCCCCGCGCGGGGAGGCTGGACCTCCGCAGTCCTTTTGTGGAATGTTTACACTAGAGACGAGCGCGGCGTTCCAAGGTCCCGGGGCCGCCGCCCGGTCCCGGGCCCCCGGCAGCGCCCCCACCCCGGACTGCCCCGCCACAGCAAGGCGCGGGGACCCCCCCCCCGTTCCCAGTGCCTTCCACGCCGCTGCAAAGCCAAGTGTTCAGAGTGGAGAGCGCGAAGCCCGGCCGGACACCTCCACCTCCGGGGGTGGCCGCGCCGTGCTAACTCTCGACCCGCCCTCGCTGAGCCGGAACGTGCAAGCCCACGGGGGCGGAGAGAGCCAGAAGGGCGGCCCCCGAAGGCCACCGCCCTGGCAAGCCTCCGGGAGGCGGGGCGGGAAGCATAGTGCATTCGCGAGGTTCCCGTGGGTCTGGGGGCGACCCCGGGCTGGGGGGGACGACCGAGAGGCAGGGGGGAAGGTCAAAGGGTGTAAAGGAACGAGGATGAACATTCCAGAGTGGGGGCGGGAGGGTGGGAAACTACGGCCGGCCGCGCGCGGAGTAGCGCCGGTCACCCAGCGGCTCGGGGAAGGCGGCTGACCGCTTGAGCTCAGAATGGAGGCCAGGAGGAGCCAGTGAACGAGACCCACGAGAGGGGAAGAAAGCGAAGCGGACCGCGGCGGGCCCAAGTGTGCCAACGGCAGACCCCAGGCCCTCCGTGTGGGTAAAGATGCCCGCCACACGGGTAAAAGTCCCGGCGTTGTTTCCGCGTTGCTTTGATTAATTCACCAAGCTGGGTGTGGACCCGACGCCGGCCAGGCTGGGGGGGGGGGCACGCTTCCCGGCGCCAGGACAGGGGGCGGGACTAAGGCTTCCCGCTCTCCAGCACGGAGACGGGGCGGCCGGGAGAGCCGACTCCTAGGTCCAAGGTTGTCCCCCTTCCGCAATCCTGCGGGGCCTGGCAGGAACGAGTGCTGGCAACAGGTGGGCCGAACTCGCGGGCGACCGTGCCAAACCCTGCCCCGGGACGCAGCTCTAAAAATAAGCCGAACCCCCAAGCCACACCGCTCGGAGGTTACGAGCAGGCGGCGCCCCAGCAGAACCGTCCGCCAGCTACCTGTAGCTCCGCACCCCGGGGCTGGGCACACGCCACGGGGCCCACCCACGCCCCCCCCACGACCACCACAGGCCGCTGGACACGCGGCTGGTTCCGGATGGCTGCACCCACTACGGGGGCCACCTGCCCGGCCCGCGGGCAGGAAGGACGCGGCCGGCGCCCGGTTCCGCAGGCTAACTGACTCGAGGACCGCAGCGGGACCGGCCCAGCCTGGGATCGGGACCTGAGTGCCGGGGAGAGCCAGGGCAGGGAGCAGATCCCCAACCCGCTCGACTCCCAGCCGCCGGGCTCGCCGGGGGGGCGGCCCGACCTCCATCCCAGCCGCAAGTTTTGCCTGGCTCCCCGCCCCCTCCGCCCAGGGCGCCGAAGCCCGGACTTCCGGGCGGGAGGGCAGCTCGGCGCGGCCCGGCGGACCTCACACATGTGCGGGGCGCGCTCCCGAGCCGCGGCGGGAGGGGGCGGGGAGGGAGGACTTCCCTCGCCCGGCTCGCCCCGGACGCGGGAGGCGGGCCCTGCGCGCTCCGCCAATCAGGCGCGGGGGCGTGGCCGCACGTCTTCCCCAGGCCCCGGAATCCTCCCTCCGCCCTCGGAGGGGCAAAAAAATCCTCGCAACTTAAACTCCAGCCCGGCCTCCCGATAGGCGGAGCACTGGGGAATCCCGCCCAATCTGCAGGCGGGAAGGGGCACGGGGAGGCGCGCCCAGCCAATGGAAGACAAGAGGAGGCGGGGCCTCCGCGGAGCCCGAGGTGGGTGGAAGGGAGGAAGCGGCCCCGCCCCTCGGGTCCCCTCCAGGCCGATTGCACAAGCCCCGGCCGCGGAGATAGTAAACAGTCCGGGCCCCGAGGACGGCGGGGGCAGCCCGCGTTCCCGGGCACCGGCTCCCCGCGCTGCGCGGCGGGACCCCGGCGGCCCGGCCCGCGGCCGCCATCCCGGCACACAGGCGCGCCCCTCCCCGCCCACTAAGGCACTTCCTTTTCCCGAGCCCGGGGACGGTTTCCCAGTTTCCGACCTTCACTGCCCCCGTCCGGGGCACCCCCCCCCGCCCCCGTGGGCGTGCCCTCGCGCCCCAGCCCCCTCCGCCGCCCGAGGGCCCGCAGCGGCCCCTCGCGGGAAGAGGAAGCCCCGACAGCCGCGCGGCCCGGGAGGGGGAGCGGGCGCCGCCGCGGCCGCCGCGCGGTGGGCGGGGAAGGAGGCAGCACCATATTTGCAAAGGGATCAGCTGGGGCCGCGAGTCGGGTCGGCCGAGTTCCCGGAGGCTTTCTCCGCGGACGGCGGCGGGCTCCCCGCCCGGTCGCAGCCGGGCGGCGAATCCCGGCGCCTCGGCCACGGGCCCGGAGTTCCGGGAGCGCCGAGCGGCGCGGGGAGCGAGGCACCAGGGCGCCCGCTCCCGAGCTTCTCCCGCCTCCGGGCGCCCGCCCGCCCGCCCGGCGTTGCCCCCGCCCCCAGAGTCCTTAACAACCGCGGGCCTGGGGCGCCCGCGCCTCCTCCCCCGGGCGCCCCACGGTCCCCTCCAAGTTTGCCGGCAGACACAAAACCCTCGGGGCAGCGGCCGCCCTCGCCCGGCGCGGGGAGCGGGGAGGAGCCGGGGCTCGCGGGCTCGCGCGGAACTCCACACCTCCAACTCCGGACACCGAGGGCCGCCCGCCCGGCGCTGCCCGGGGCCCCCGGCCGAGCCCGCGCGCCGCGGCGCAGCCAGGGCCGGCTTCCAGTCCGGGTGCGGAGCCCCCCACCCCATTCTCCTCTAGACGGTATTTTTCTTGAAAAGAAAAAAAAAATAAAGCCGAAGCGGGAAAGGTCTCCAGCCGGCCCTTTCCCGAAGCTCCGCCGACACCTTCCCGAGCCCCTCCCCACGCCCCCAGCTCGGAGCCGCAGCGCGGGCGGCGCGGCGAGCGCGGGGCGACCCCCGGCCGGGCCGCCCCCCGCCCCGCGGCCCCGGCCCGGCTGCGAAACACACGCAGGCGAGCGGGCGGCGCCAAGCTCGCTCCTTCCGGGCCTGCCCCTCGCCTACCTCGGCCGCGGGACTCCGCGCCTCCCCCTAGCCGGACCTGGGGGCCCGCGGCGCCCACGCCGCTCCAGGACAGCCCAAGCGAGGGCCCCGCCAACGAGCGCCCCAAAACGCCCAGGATTGGGGGGGACCAAATTAAAAGCAGCTGTTTAACATACCTTCCGAGCCCGGCGAGGAGTCCTGAATGGGGAGGAACGCCTCCCGGCGGCCATTGGCTCTCGGCGCGTGACGTCAGCTCGGGCCCCGCCCCCGCTCGCCCCGCCCCTCCCTCCGAAAATTATAAATACGTGGGACTGGGGACGAGGGGGAGGCGCCCGCCGTCCGCGGCCCGGCCCGGCCGCCGCGTCCCCGGCCTGGTCCCCGGGAGCAGGCCTCCTCTGCCGGCCGGACCTCGCCGCGTCGCCCCGCGTCGTCGGTCGGTGAGAGGTCCGGAAATGCAGCGGTGCCGGCGGGGTCCGAGTCCCCGGCGGCCCCGGCTCCGCCCGGTGCCCGGTGCGGACGGGCCGGCCCCGCGGGAAGCAGGCAGCCGTCCGGAGGGGCCCGCACCAGGCCGGGCAGCTCAGCCCGCCGTCCTCGCCGCTCAGCAGGCTCGCCCTGGCAGGACAGTCCACGAGACCCGCACAAGAGCCGGCCGGGGAGGTGGGGCGCCGGCGGCAGGGCGTCTCTGCCTTGAGCGGGAAAAGCCAAGTGAGAAGGCGAGGCCCTGAGTTCGAGCCCCACCACTGCGAGAGAGAAGGGATGGGTGGAAGAGTGGAGGCTTGCGCGGAAGGCCCCGGGGAATAGTAGGCCCGGCAGCGGGGGTGGGGGGGGGGGCGGTGAGAAGCCCAGCGTCCTCCCAGGCAGGGGGCTCCTGCTTGGAGTAAGTGGGGGGGGGATGAGTCAGTAGCCCGGGGCCCTTTAAAAAAACAACTGGTGGGTTTGGAGGATGCAGGTGTCCGTCTTCACAGAAAGGGGAGGCTGGGGAAGGGGGTGTTTTTCTCCCCGTCGATCTGGAGATTCCCTTCCAGGCCCTGGTGGGGAAGCTCGGAGCCAGCACCTCCCGGCAGCCTCTGCCATGTGTCACGAGGTCCCAGGAACGGCGTTTGCGGGCCCCACCGGTGCTCGCAGGGCTGGGCCTGCAGCCGGCGCCTGCTGCGGGAGGAAGACCTGGCTGCGCGGGAGAAGCCCGTGTGCTCCCGGCTAGGGGACACGGGATGGGGCGCACACCGTCCCCAGTGCAGTGTGGGACTCTGTCCCAGAGACTCGCACGTGCCACGGGGACTTGACGGGCACCCGGGCGGTGGGCGGCAAGACAGATCCACCTGCGGGACAGGGACCGCCGGCGGGAAGGGAGGGATGGCATTGTCCAAGAAGCAAGGCACTCATGACCTGAATTGTGAAATGACGGTTCCTTCTGTACAAACAGCTTACTAATGATAAAAGTTACATTTTTTAAAAAGGACCCTTGACCGGGTTCACGCCCGGCACCCCGGCACCCAGGAGGCTGAGCCGGGAGGATCTCAGCCTGCGCTGCATAGCAAGCCCCGTGCTGGCAGAGGCCGCTGAGAAGCGCGTGGCAGAGCCAGGGTGGGCAGGAGACCGCGGTCACCACGCTCCATGGCCAGTGCTGTACCCTCAGGCAGATCTCTCCCTCCACCCGGCCTGCCGACCCGCCCGGTGGCGTCGTAAATTGAGGAAGAAAGTTTAGAAGTCGAGCTGTGTGCGGCGGAGGGTGCAGGCGGGCACAAGACTGGGTTTGGGAAGTCCCTTGGTGATCTCATGGGGGGGGGGGTATTCAGGAATGGCCGTGGGGAGAAGGCAGGAGGTGAGGGCCCCTGCAGTCAAGCAGTCGCCAGGGTCACAGTTCACCCTTCCTAGTATGAACACCAACTTCCTGAATCAGAACCTAGATCCCCAGTCCATCTGCCAAGAGTTCTACCCGACCAGATCCGGTGGGACAGACGTAGGGTAGAAAGGACACGAGTCTGAAATGCTGGTCCCCTACAGTTCCCGTTTAACCTTTATCTGGATACGCTAACAACCTGATTCTGGGCTGGGAAGGTGGCTTAGCTGTAGAGTGCTTGCATAGCATGCATTGCACAAAGCCCTGGGTTCGATTCCTCAGCACCACATAGAAAAAGCCAGACGTGGTGCTGTGGCTCAAGTGTTAGAGCGCCAGCCTTCAGCTGAAGAGCTCCGGGACAGCACCCAGGGAGGCCCTGAGTTCAAGCCCCAGGACTGCCCTCTCCCCCTCCAACAAAAATGCTGTCACCCAGTGAGGTTCTGAGCTGTGGTGGAGGCTATGGGATCAGGTGTGTAACTGGGACCTGGACAAGTCACTGGTGAAATTGTTCATGGAAGATATGTACCCCTAACACGCGGCAGCGCAGAGGACTGGACTCCCTGACACAGCCTCCGGAACCCATCCCCTCCCAGTCCCTCAGATGGCCACTCAGATTTCCCTCTGGATGCCCGGGGCCACCGCAGCCGTGCAGACGAAGCCCTGTGCAGGGCTCCAGTGGTCACGTGTGACCCAGTAGGTTCAGGTTCCTTCCTTATCTGTCAAATAGCAACATTGCCCACTTGAGTGAAGTGTGGCAAAAGTTAAAGGATACCAAGCAGGCCGGTCCTCGGGTCTACTTGTTCTGCCTCAAGACCGTCCATTCTTTCTGGCATTTAAGGAAGAATCGCGGGCCAAAGGACCAAACAATCCCACTGTAAGAAGAAGCTCATCTTTGTAGCACACCAGTCCACTCCGTTTGTGTGTATTTCATCATTTCTGCTCTCCAAGCAGTCTTGTGAAGGTAGAATTTTCTAGTAGGTTAGAAGACCGCTGCTAAGCTGGGAACCCATGGCACACACCTGTCATCCTAGCTACTCAGGAGGCTGAGACCTGAGGATGGGAGTTTGAGGTCAGCCCGAGCAGGGAACTGGGGATATGGCCTAGTGGTAAAAGTGCTTGTCTCGTATACATGAAGCCCTGGGTTCGATTCCCCAGCACCACATATAGAGAAAATGCCAGAAGTGGCGCTGTGGCTCAAGAGGTAGAGTGCTAGCCTTGAGCAAAAAGAAGCCAGGGACTGCTCAAGCCCTGAGTTCAAGCCCCAGGACTGGCAAAACAAAACAACAAAAAGATTGCTGCTACTTCCTGCCATGAAATGCCTTCCTCTTGCTGGGCATCAGTTCACTTCTCAGGGACCCTCCCAGCTAAGTCAGGAAAATGGATGTTCTAACCACACAAACGCTAGTTTACCTGGCTTTATGTAGAGTTACCTTTTGTATTCTAATGGCTGGTGACTTTTTGTGTGTTTTGTTTTTGCCAGTCATGGGGCTTGAACTTGGAGCCTGGGCACTGAGCTCCCTTTTGTCAAGGCTAGCATACTACCACTTGAGCCACAGCACCACTTCCAGCTTTTTCTATGTATGTGGTACTCAGGAATCGAACCCAGAGCTTCATGCATGCTAGGCAGGCACTGTACCACTAGGCCACCCTCCTGGCCGTTTTTGTTTTTAAACTAAAAATACTTGTCTCCTCACCTGTTTCCTGTACTGGGGCTTTGAACGCAATGACCTCTGGAAAATGAGAGCTGCAACTCCATCCAGCGCAGATTTTGCTGTTTTTTGTCTGTTCAGTGGTTACGGGGCTTGAACTCGGGGCCTGAGCACTGTCCCTGGCTTCTTTTTGCTCAAGGCTAGGCTCTACCACTTGAGCCACAGCGCCACTTCTGGATTTTGAGTGGTTCATTGGAAACAAGAATCTCACAGAGACTTTCTCCCCGGGGCT
Organism: Perognathus longimembris pacificus; assembly: GCF_023159225.1. NCBI lineage: Eukaryota > Metazoa > Chordata > Mammalia > Rodentia > Heteromyidae > Perognathus > Perognathus longimembris. The sequence goes on from NC_063180.1 coordinate 44,729,341, forward strand.
GGCCTTGAACCATGGTCCTCAGACCCCAGCCTCCGGAGCAGGGGATGACCTGCTTAGGATGACCATGGTGAGCCACCACCACCCAGCCTCTTTTCTTGTTTGTCAGAGGTGGGGTTTGAACTCAGGGCCTAGGTGCTGTCCCTGAACCTCGTGGTGCTCAAGGCTAGTGCTCTACCACTTAAGCTACAGCACCACTTTCAAGACCTGTCTTTTCTATGGTCCCTTATACTTGATGTCCGTCCACAGGTCTGGCTGTGATAACAACCGTGGGGCGCTAACTCCCCTCAAAGAGAATAGGGTTCCAAACGTAGCTGGAGCTTCCGCTGCCGATCATGGTTTGTGCTTGGTGAGCAGGGCCTGACAAACCCAAGACCTAGGTGAGTGTATCCTTTCTCTCCGAAGACACCCAGCCCCCCCTGCCCGCGGGCAGCAACAGGAAGGCAGAAAGGCTGATGGATCGGTCTTAGGGATCACAGAGGAGCCCTGACCTGCTTTCCCCTCAAACTGGCGACCAAACCACAGAGAACTGGAGGAAGGCAAGGAAGCAGCACCAACTCAAGAGACCAGCTAGGCACTGGTATAGGTCACACCTGTAATCTCAGCTTCTCCAGAGGCTGGGATCTGAGGATGGCAGTTCAGAGCAGCCCGGGCTGGAAAGTCCAGGAGACTTTACGTGTCCAATCAACCAACAAAAAAAAGCTGGCAGTGAAGCCAGGCACAGGTGGCTCCTGTCTATAACCCTAGCTACTGAGGAAACTGAGACCTGAGGACTGTGGTTCGAAGCCAGCCTGAGCTTGAAAGTCCCTGAGACTCTCATCTCCAGTGAACCACCACAAAACCAGAAGTGGTGCTGTGACTCAAAGTGGCAGAGTACCAGCCCTTGGTGAAAAAGTCTAGGGACAGGACCCAGGCCGAGTTCAAGCCCTAGGACTCCCTCACCCCACCCCCCAAAAGATAGCTGGAGGTGGAGGCATGGTTCAAAGAGAGCACTAGTTTCACACACAAAAGCTTAGGAACAGCGCCCAGGCCCTGAGTTCAAGCCCCACGACCAGCACAAAAGGAAAAAAGAGAGCTAGAGACTCCAACAGCCGGGACATGCAAGAGGCAGCTGCCCCACGTCGAGGGCCCGTGGGCTCCTTCCCACGTTGTGCTCGGCCCCGGGAGAGCCGGCCTCGGGTTCAGAGCACACCCGGCAGAATCAGAGCCCTTCGTTTCTGGAGGGACGTTAGGACCTGATTGGACTGAGCAGGGAAGACTCAGTACCAAGCCGGGTGCCAAGGCGCACGCCCGTCATCCCAGCTACTCAGGAGGCGGAGCTCTGAGGATCGCATTTCAAAGCCAGCCCAGGTAAGAAAGCCCAAGACCCTTCTATCTCCAGTGAACCGCTAGAAAAACCACAAGTGGCGCTGTGGCTCAAGTGGAAGAGCGCCAGCCTTGAGCAAAGGAGCTCAGGGACGGTGCCCAAGCCTTGAGTTCAAGCCCCACAACTGACAAAAAAAAAGGCGGGGGGGGGGGAGTAGAGAGAATTTCTCTTGTGTTTGATGAATCACCACAAGGCAAACACCAGCAGCAGAGGTCTGCTTCCTTTCCCTGAAACACCTCGTTTTGTTCAGGGGGTGCAAAGGAGTCCCCCAGCGTGAGACCCTTCACTTGCTTTCGCTTCCTTTAATCAGTGCATCCTAGCACAGGTGGGCTCACACTGGTGGAGATACACACCCGGGCGTGGTAGCATATACCCGTAGTCTACTTGGTTTTCTTTTGTTTTTGCCAGTCCTGGGGCTTGAACTCAGGGCCTGAGCACTGTCCCTGGCTTCTTTTGCTCAAGGCTAGCACTCTGCCACTTGAGCCACAGCACCACTTCTGGCCATTTTCTATATATGTGGTGCTGGGGACTCGAACCCAGGGCTTCATGTATGGGAGGCAAGCGCTCTTGCCACTAGGCCATGTTCCCAGCCCCCTGTAGTCTACTTGGAAGGCTAAGACCGTGGAAACTAGTAGGAGTTTAAGGCGAGGCTCAGCCACAGAGAAAGACTTCGTGTAAGAGTAATAAGTAAAGCTGCACCGTAATTAATAGCGACAGGAAAGATGGGTGCTGGTGGCTCATACCAGTCCTCCTAGCTGTAAAGCTGGGATCTGAGGACTGAAGCTTAAAGTCAGCCTGAGCAGAAAATGCGCTGGGATTCACATCTCCAAGTAACTACCCCAAAACACGAAGCGAGTGGAGGTGTGATTCACACTGTGGAACACTGGCCTTGAGGGGAAAACCACGCGAGACAGACTGGAGGGCCTGAGCCCCAGTCTCACACACACACACACACACACACACACACACACACACACACACACACACACACACACACGAGGGTAGGAAAACAACTTGAACCGTGAGGATTTGAGCAACATGAGGTGGCTTCTCTGCAGAGCTGGGGCTTTGGGACTCATCAGCGGCCCCTCTGTCCCTCCCTCCTACTGGCTAAGTCCAGAAGCTTCCAAGGAGGAACCTGCTGTGCCTTACTTTCAATTCACAGGCAGCTAAGTGCCCCCCCCCTGCCTTGGCTCTGCACCACAGCTCCCTCTGCTACTCAGGCTTTCCTGCCCAGGCTTCCAACTCAGATCCCGGCCTCCGAGCGGCTGGGGTGACCGGCGCCGGCTACGCTGGCGGGTCTTACTGTACTTTGTGGAGGCCGAGAGGCCCGCCGGGAGCCGCCATGGCCCCAGGAGCCGCGGGGCGGGAGAAGCTGCGCCAGGCCCGGCTAACACTGGATCACTAGGCCTGGACGGCAGAGACACGAAGCCGAAACCCTCGGACCCCAAGGACGAGGCGCTCAGACCCCTCAGGCGGAGAGGAGAAGGGGAGGGCGGGAGGGAGGGCGGGAGGGGGGAGGGCAGCACGCGCACCTCCACCCAGCGGGCAGAAAGCTGGACGGGCGCTGGTCCTCCAGACGAGGCGGGGCGCCTCCGCCCAGAGCTGAGGATGGAGGCCCAACTCCAGCCCGGGCAGGAAAGTCCCCGAGGCTCTGCGCTCCGACGAACCCCCAGAAAACCAGGAGCCCTGTGGCTCCGAGTGCAAGCCCTGCCACTGACCAGAGACTAACGCACGTCTCAGACCGCAAGTCCTCGGGGCTGGAGGACGCCGGCGGGGGAGCGCCTGCCTAGCAGAGCAAACGCAAGTCCCCAGGTTCAAAGCTCAGCACTGCCAAAAAATGCCTCCCGCCTCCCCACCCCACCCCCAGCAGCTCCTGGGCCCTCCCCACCTTCCCAACCCCAGACTGCTGCAGTGATGAAGCTAAAAGGGTTTGATCATGATGGTATATTTATAGGTAAATACAAAACTGCATCGCTGTAGGAGACTGAATAGGAACATTACAATTGTGTTCGGAATCTGACTCAGTCCATTGATGTTAAATACAAAAATGAAATGATTGTAAAAAATAAAAATATACACAAAAGATCTTATTACAGTATAAAAACTACGGAGGCCTGATCCGGGGCCGACCTCGTCTCGGGTAACGGGGAAGGGCGGCTTCGGAGCTTGCGGGATGGGGAAATGGTTGGGGTCGGACTGGGCGGCTGGGCGGAGGCTGGGTGGGGCGGGAGGGGAAGGAAAGGTGCGGGGCGGGGGAGGGGGGGGGGAGGGGAAGGTCCCACCCCACCAGACCAGCGCTGCGCCTCCCGCCCGCGCACAACCACCCGGTGCGAGGTGCAGGATCCCCCAGCACGGGCCCAGGGGTGCTGGCCCCAGGAGTTTCCCTCTCCCTCTCCCCGGCCGGGGCCCGAAGGCCTCCCGGGCCACCCCAGGGCCAGGGCGAGGGCAGCGGCGTCTGCGGTCACAGTGGCGGTCCGCGCCCACGGCAGCGCAGGGAAGAGAAGACCCGCTGGAGAAGGGCAACCTACGCTGCGTGAAGCCAGGGTCGCCACGCCCCACAACTCTGCCTCCCCCAGCAGAGGCGAGCGAGGGGCCACTGCTGGGGGGGGGGGGGGGAGGGGGCGTGTCCTCGTCCGCCGGCCCCCAGCTGACCACAGGGGCCACCACCCGGCCTGGCGCTGAGCGCAACACGGAGCCCAGGAACTTCTACAGAGAGCATGTGTGTGTATACGTGTTTATAGAGTACGACCATATTATCACATACAATACATATTATATACACACGTCCATAGAGACCCACACACGGAAGTGTACACACGCGCGCGCGCACACACAGGAGGGAGACGCGCACGCGCCTCTGGAGAAGCACGCGCGGCGCGCGGCCAGGCACGGGTGTGCGTCGCGTGGTGGGCGCTCTG
>NC_063180.1:44734124-44755163 GCF_023159225.1 Perognathus longimembris pacificus
AGCTGGGTGGGCAGGAGACCGCGGTCACCACGCTCCCACGGCAGTGCTGTACCCTCAGGCAGATCTCTCCCTCCACCCGGCTGCCGACCCGCCCGGTGGCGTCGTAAATTGAGGAAGAAAGTTTAGAAGTCGAGCTGTGTGCGGCGGAGGGTGCAGGCGGGCACAAGACTGGGTTTGGGGAAGTCCCTTGGTGATCTCATCTGGGGGGGGGGGTATTCAGGAATGGCCGTGGGAGAAGGCAGGAGGCGAGGGCCCCTGCGGTCAAGTGGTCGCCAGGGTCACAGTTCACCCTTCCTAGTATGAACACTAACTTCCTGAATCAGAACCTAGATCCCCATCTCAGTCCCCAGTCCATCTGCCAAGGGTTCCACCCGACAGATCCGGTGGGACAGACGTAGGGTAGAAAGGACACGAGTCTGAAATGCTGGTCCCCTACAGTTCCCATTTAACCCTTTATCTGGATACGCTAACAACCTGATTCTGGGCTGGGCATTGCACAAAGCCCTGGGTTCGATTCCTCAGCACCACATAGAAAAAGCCAGACGTGGTGCTGTGGCTCAAGTATTAGAGCGCCAGCCTTCAGCTGAAGAGCTCCGGGACAGCACCCAGGAGGCCCTGAGTTCAAGCCCCAGGACTGCCCTCTCCCCCTCCAACAAAAATGCTGTCACCCAGTGAGGTTCTGAGCTGTGGTGGAGGCTATGGGACTAGGTGTGTAACTGGGACCTGGACAAGTCACTGGTGAAATTGTTCATGGAAGATATGTACCCCTAACACGCGGCAGCGCAGAGGACTGGACTCCCTGACACAGCCTCCGGAACCCATCCCTCCCAGTCCCTCAGATGGCCACTCAGATTTCCCTCTGGACGCCCGGGGGCCACCGCAGCGCGCAGACGAAGCCCTGTGCAGGGCTCCAGTGGTCACGTGTGACCCAGTAGGTTCAGGTTCCTTCCTTATCTGTCAAATAGCAACATTGCCCACTTGAGTGAAGTGTGGCAAAAGTTAAAGGATACCAAGCAGGCCGGTCCTCGGGTCTACTTGTTCCGCCTCAAGACCGTCCATTCTTCCTGGCATTTAAGAAAGAATCGCGGGCCAAAGGACCAAACAATCCCACTGTAAGAAGAAGCTTATCTTTGTAGCAAACCAGTCCACTCCGGTTGTGTGTATTTCATCATTTCTGCTCTCCAAGCAGTCTTGTGAAGGTAGAATTTTCTAGTAGGTTTGAAGACCGCTGCTAAGCTGGGAACCCATGGCACATACCTGTCATCCTAGCTACTCAGGAGGCTGAGACCTGAGGATGGGAGTTTGAGGTCAGCCCGAGCAGGAAAGTCCGTAATAAACTACTCAGAAAAAGCCAGAGGCGGGCTGGGAATATGGCCTAGTGGTAAAAGTGCTTGTCTCGTATATATGAAGCCCTGGGTTTCAATTCCCCAGCACCACATATAGAGAAAAAGCCAGAAGTGGTGCTGTGGTTCAAGAGTGCTAGCCTTGAGCAAAAAGAAGCCAGGGACAGTGCTCAGGCCCTGAGTTCAAGCCCCAGGACTGGCAAAACAAAACAAAAAGATTGCTGCTACTTCTGCCGTGAAATGCCTTCCTCTTGCTGGGGCATCAGTTCACTGCTCAGGGACCCTCCCAGCTAAATCAGGAAAATGGATGTTCTAACCACACAAACGCTAGTTTGCCTGGCTTTATGTAGAGTTACCCTTTGTATTCCAATGGCTGGTGACTTTTTGTGTGTGTCAGACCTGGGCTTGAACTCAGGGCCTGGGCGCTGTGCCTAGGCATTTGTGCTCAAGGTTAGCACTCTACACTTGAGCCACAGCAACACTTCTAGTTTCTAGGTAGATAATTGGAGATAAGAATCTTACAGACTTTCCTGCCTGGCTGGCTTTGAACTGCGATCCTCAGATCTCAGCCTCCTGAGCAGCTGGGATGACAGGCATGAGCCATTAGTGCCTGACTGCTGGGGGTTGGTTTTTTTTTGGTTGTTTTGTTGCCAGTCATGGGGCTTTAACTTGGAGCCTGGGCACTGAGCTCCCTTTTGTCAAGGCTAGCACACTACCACTTGAGCCACAGCGCCACTTCCGGCTTTTTTCTGTGTATGTGGTGCTCAGAATCGAACCCAGAGCTTCATGCATGCTAGGCAAGCACTGTACCACTAGGCCACCCTCCTGGCCGTTTTTGTTTTTAAACTAAAATACTTGTCTCCTCACCTGTTTCCTGTACTGGGGCTTTGAACGCAATGACCTCTGGAAATGAGAGCTGCAACTCCATCCAGCGCAGATTTTTGCTGTTTTTTTGTCTGTTCAGTGGTTACGGGGCTTGAACTCGGGCCTGAGCACTGTCCCTGGCTTTTTGCTCAAGGCTCGGCTCTACCACTTGAGCCACAGCGCCACTTCTGGATTTTGAGTGGTTCATTGGAAACAAGAATCTCAGAGATTTTCTCCCTGGGGCTGGCCTTGAACCATGGTCCTCAGACCCCAGCCTCCGGAGCAGGGGATGACCTGCTTAGGATGACCATGGTGAGCCACCACCACCCAGCCTCTTTTCTTGTCAGAGGTGGGGTTTGAACTCAGGGCCTAGGTGCTGTCCCTGAACCTCGTGGTGCTCAAGGCTAGTGCTCTACCACTTAAGCTACAGCACCACTTTCAAGACCTGTCTTTTCCATGGTCCCTTATACTTTATGTCCGTCCACAGGTCTGGCTGTGATAACAACCGTGGGTGCTAACTCCCCTCAAAGAGAATAGGGTTCCAAACGTAGCTGGAGCTTCCGCTGCCGATCATGGTTTGTGCTTGGTGAGCAGGGCCTGACAAACCCAAGACCTAAGTGAGTGTATCCTTTCTCTCCGAAGACACCCAGGCCCCCCCTGCCCGCGGGCAGCAACAGGAAGGCAGAAAGGCTGATGGATCGGTCTTAGGGATCACAGAGGAGCCCTGACCTGCTTTCCCCTCAAACTGGGGACCAAACCACAGAGAACTGGAGGAAGGCAAGGAAGCAGCACCAACTCAAGAGACCAGCTGGCACTGGTATAGGTCACACCTGTAATCTCAGCTTCTCCGGAGGCTGGGATCTGAGGATGGCAGTTCAGAGCAGCCCGGGCTGGAAACTCCAGGAGACTTTACGTGTCCAATCAACCAACAAAAAAAGCTGGCAGTGAAGCCAGGCACAGGTGGCTCCTGTCTATAACCCTAGCTACTGAGGAAACTGAGACCTGAGGACTGTGGTTCGAAGCCAGCCTGAGCTTGAAAGTCCCTGAGACGCTCATCTCCAGTGAACCACCACAAAACCAGAAGTGGTGCTGTGACTCAAAGTGGCAGAGTACCAGCCCTTGGTGAAAAAGTCTAGGGACAGGACCAGGCCGAGTTCAAGCCCTAGGACTCCCTCACCCCACCCCCCAAAAGGAAAGCTGGAGGTGGAGGCATGGTTCAAAGAGAGCACTAGTTTCACACACAAAAGCTTAGGAACAGCGCCCAGGCCCTGAGTTCAAGCCCCACGACCAGCACAAAAGGAAAAAGAGAGCTAGAGACTCCAACAGTCGGGACACGCAAGAGGCAGCTGCCCCACGTCGAGGGCCCCGTGGGCTCCTTCCCACGTTGTGCTCGGCCCCGGGAGAGCCGGCCTCGGGTTCGGAGCACACCCGGCAGAATCAGAGCCCTTCGTTTCTGGAGGGACGTTAGGACCTGATTGGACTGAGCAGGGAAGACTCAGTACCAAGCCGGGTGCCGAGGCGCACGCCCGTCATCCCAGCTACTCAGGAGGCGGAGCTCTGAGATCGCAGTTCAAAGCCAGCCCAGGTAAGAAAGCCCACGACTCTTCTATCTCCAGTGAACCGCCAGAAAAACCACAAGTGGCGCTGTGGCTCAAGTGGTAGAGCGCCAGCCTTGAGCAAAGGAGCTCAGGGACGGTGCCCAAGCCTTGAGTTCAAGCACCACAACTGACAAAAAAAAGGCGGGGGGGAGTAGAGAGAATTTCTCTTGTGTTTGATGAATCACCACAAGGCAAACACCAGCAGCAGAGGTCTGCTTCCTTTCCCTGAAACACCTCGTTTTGTTCAGGGGGTGCAAAGGAGTCCCCCAGCGTGAGACCCTTCACTTGCTTTCGCTTCCTTTAATCAGTGCATCCTAGCACAGGTGGGCTCACACTGGTGGAGATACACACCCGGGCGTCGTGGTAGCATATACCCGTAGTCTACTTGGTTTTCTTTTGTTTTTGCCAGTCCTGGGGCTTGAACTCAGGGCCTGAGCACTGTCCCTGGCTTCTTTTTTGCTCAAGGCTAGCACTCTGCCACTTGAGCCACAGCACCACTTCTGGCCATTTTCTATATATGTGGTGCTGGGGACTCGAACCCAGGGCTTCATGTATGGGAGGCAAGCGCTCTTGCCACTAGGCCATGTTCCCAGCCCCCTGTAGTCTACTTGGAAGGCTAAGACCATGGAAACTAGTAGGAGTTTAAGGCGAGGCTCAGCCACAGAGAAAGACTTCGTGTAAGAGTAATAAGTAAAGCTGCACCCTAATTAATAGCGACAGGAAAGATGGGTGCTGGTGGCTCATACCAGTCCTCCTAGCTGTACGTAGCTGGGATCTGAGGACTGAAGCTTAAAGTCAGCCTGAGCAGAAAATGCGCTGGGATTCACATCTCCAAGTAACTACCCCAAAACGCGAAGCGAGTGGAGGTGTGATTCACACTGTGGAACACTGGCCTTGAGGGGAAAACCACGCGAGACAGACTGGGAGGGCCTGAGCCCCAGTCACACACACACACACACACACACACACACGAGGGTAGGAAAACAACTTGAACCGTGAGGATTTGAGCAACATGAGGTGGCTTCTCTGCAGAGCTGGGGCTTTGGGACTCAGCAGCGGCCCCTCTGTCACTCCCTCCTACTGGCTAAGTCCAGAAACTTCCAAGGAGGAACCTGCTGTGCCTTACTTTCAATTCACAGGCAGCTAAGTGCCTCCCCCCCCCCCCTTTGGCTCTGCACCACAGCTCCCTCTGCTACTTAGGCTTTCCTGCCCAGGCTTCCAACTCAGATCCGGCCTCCGAGCGGCTGGGGTGACCGGCGCCGGCTACGCTGGCGGGTCTTACTGTACTTTGTGGAGGCCGAGAGGCCCGCCGGGAGCCGCCATGGCCCCAGGAGCCGCGGGGCGGGAGAAGCCGCGCCAGGCCCGGCTAACACTGGATCACTAGGCCTGGACGGCAGAGACACGAAGCCGAAACCCGCGGAGCCCGAGGACGAGGCGCTCAGACCCCTCAGGCGGAGAGGAGAAGGGGAGGGCGGGAGGGAGGGCGGGAGGGAGGAGGGCAGCAGCTCACCCCAGCGCCACGCGCACCTCCACCCAGCGGGCAGAAAGCTGGACGGGCGCTGGTCCTCCAGACGAGGCGGGGCGCCTCTGCCCAGAGCTGAGGATGGAGGCCCAACTCCAGCCCGGGCAGGAAAGTCCCAGAGGCTCTGCGCTCCGACGAACCCCCAGAAAACCAGGAGCCCTGTGGCTCCGAGTGCAAGCCCTGCCACTGACCAGAGACTAACGCACGTCTCAGACCGCAAGTCCTCGGGGCTGGAGGACGCCGGCGGGGGAGCGCCTGCCTAGCAGAGCAAACGCGAGTCCCCAGGTTCAAAGCTCAGTACTGCCAAAAAATGCCTCCTGCCTCCCCACCCCACCCCCAGCAGCTCCTGGGCCCTCCCCACCTTCCCAACCCCAGACTGCTGCAGTGATGAAGCTAAAAGGGTTTGATCATGATGGTATATTTATAGGTAAATACAAAACTGCATCGCTGTAGGAGACTGAATAGGAACATTACAATTGTGTTCGGAATCTGACTCAGTCCATTGATGTTAAATACAAAAATGAAATGATTGTAAAAAATAAAAATATACACAAAAGATCTTATTACAGTATAAAAACTACGGAGGCCTGATCCGGGGCCGACCTCGTCTCGGGTAACGGGGAAGGGCGGCTTCGGAGCTTGCGGGATGGGGAAATGGTTGGGGTGGGACTGGGCCGCTGGGAGGAGGCCGGGTGGGGCGGGAGGGGAAGGAAAGGTGCGGGGGGGGGGGGGGGGGGGGGGGGGGGGAAGGTCCCACCCCACCAGACCAGGGCTGCGCCTCCCGCCCGCGCACAACCACCCGGTTCGAGGTGCAGGATCCCCCAGCACGGGCCCAGGGGTGCTGGCCCCAGGAGTTCCCTCTCCCTCTCCCCGGCCGGGGCCCGAAGGCCTCCCGGGCCACCCCAGGGCCAGGGCGAGGGCAGCGGCGTCTGCGGTCACAGTGGCGGTCCGCGCCCACGGCAGCGCAGGGAAGAGAAGACCCGCTGGAGAAGGGCAACCTACGCTGCGTGAAGCCGGGGTCGCCACGCCCCGCAACTCTGGCCTCCCCCAGCAGAGGCGGGCGAGCGAGGGGCCACTGCTGGGGGGGGGGGGGAGGGGGCGTGTCCTCGTCCGCCGGCCCCCAGCTGACCACAGGGGCCACCACCCGGCCTGGCGCTGAGCGCAACACGGAGCCCAGGAACTTCTACAGAGAGCATGTGTGTGTATACGTGTTTATAGAGTACGACCATATTATCACATACAATACATATTATATACACACGTCCATAGAGACCCACACACGGAAGTGTACACACGCGCGCGCGCACACACACAGGAGGGAGACGCGCACGCGCCTCTGGAGAAGCACGCGCGGCGCGCGGCCAGGCACGGGTGTGCGTCGCGTGGTGGGCGCTCTGGTTAGGAAGGCGAGCGCCCACCACGCCTCCTGGTGAAATCCTAGCGAAGGAAAGCAGTGCGAGAGGAAACCTCCGGAAGAATGGCACTGGGGGGGGGGGGGGGCGCCCTCCCCACTTACCTCGGCCCCCCGGCAAAAAATCAACAGCCACAATTTGGTTTTAATAAGGCACAGTTCAATAGCAGGTGCTAGGAGTGAAGAACACACGGCCGCCGGCCCTTTTCTAGTGACAATTCCGCACACTTCTCGAGCCCCCAGCCGGCTGCCCGGCGCGCCCGGCGGCTGTCCACGGCCCCCGCGGGGCTGACGGCACCTCGAGGCGCGGCCGAGCCCAGGGCGGTGCGGGACGGTTACTGACCCTCCGCGGGCAGCGGGCTCTGGCCGGAGGGAACCATGCCCTCTTTCTCGGCGAACTCCAGGATGGCCTTGTAGCAGAAGTAATACTGCTCGGGGGTCTGGATGCTGAAGGCCCTCTGGGTGCGCATGCGCGACACCGTCTGGAACACGTTGAGGGTGCCGAGCTCCTCCAGCTGGGCCAGGCAGATGTCCAGGGAGCAGAAGGTGCCTGCGGGAAGAGGGGGTGGCGTCAGGAGGGCCCCAGCAGGAGGCCGGGGAGCTGAGGACAGCGCCTGTCCTATACGGCGTGACAGGAAGTGAGCAGGTAACAAGAGGACTTCCTGCTTCAGTCCCAGACAGACCGCGCCCCTCACCCAGAGACAGGACATCTTCTGCAGTGGCCTGAGAAAAATGGATGCTGGTTCTAGAATGAAGAACACAGCGGCTGGGGAAAGCCCCCAGGGTGAGGGGTGAAGGACTCCCAGCAGCCGCAGCCGTGGGGCTCCCGCAGAGCCGCCGTGACAAAGTGACAGGGTAAGAGGACCCGAGGCGGGGACACCCAAAGCAACCACAACAGAGGGCTGAGCTGCCCAGTGTGTATTCTTTTCTTGGTCCATCATGGGGTTTGAACTCGGGGCCGGGCGCTGTCGCGGGGCTCTCCTGCTCCAGGCCGGCGCTCTGCCACTCAGAGCGGCAGTGCCGCGTGCGGTCTCGCGAGTCTCCCGCACTGTCCCGCCCGGGCTGGCTTCCAGCCGCAGGCCTCGCATCTGGGCCCGGCGTGGCGGGGACGACAGGCCCGGGCCGCCAGCGCCCGGCAGGGGTGGCTCTTTGTCGCCATCTGCCCCCTGGGGCTGAAAGGGGGGTCTTCCCGGTGTCGCTTACCCGTCCTGCCGATGCCCGCGCTGCAGTGGACCACGATGGGCGGCTCGGGGCCCGGGGCCCTGCGCGCGCCGCCGCCGCCGCCCACCGCCAGGCTCTGCTGGCTGCGCACCACGCGGAGGAAGTCGAGCAGCGAGGCCGCGGACGACGGCACGCCGTAGTCGGGCCAGCTCAGGAACTGGAAGTGCGTCACCTGGCGCTTCTGCCGCTCCTGGAGGGGGGGCAGCGGTGAGCCGGAGGTGGGGGGGGGGCACCCCGCCCCAGCACTCCCCACAAACACGAGGAAGCCATCCGTGTCAGCTTTCTACCTCAGCCTCCCGAGCGCCGGGGATCAGAGGTGGGGGCGGGGATGGGGAGGCGGGGATCGGAGGGGGCAAGCGGGGCTGGGGGGGCGGGGATCAGAGGGGGCACGGGGATCAGAGGTGGGGGGTGGGGATCGGAGGTGGGGCGCAGGGATCGGAGGTGGGGCGCAGGGCTCAGAGGGGGGCGGGGTTGGGGGGCCCCCGGGGATCAGAGGGGGTGCGGGGCTGGGAACGTGGCCCAGGTGGAGCCACCCCAATGCCTGGGGCTGCCGCAGCCCGCGGGTGGGTCGAGGGCGCTTGCGAATGGGATTGGACGGACTCGAACCTGGAGAGCCCTCTCCCGGTCCTGGAGAGCCAGAGCGGTCTGCGCCCTGCCAGGATCTCGCCAGTTCCCCTCCACAGCTTGCTGCTGCTTTGCTTTTTTTTGGTCAAGCCTGGGGCTTGAACTCGGGGCCTGGGCGCGGTCCCTGAGCCTCCTGGTGCTCAAGGCCGGCGCTCGTCTGGTTTTCTGGTGGCTCATCGGGGGTGAGGGTCTCAGGGACTTTCCTGCCCGGGCTGGCTCTGAACCGCGATCCCGAGAAGCTAGGGCTGCAGGTATGAGCCACTAGGGCGTGGCTTTAGAGTTTCCTTTTACAGACGCTTTCCCAGTTTCAAAAAGAACCCAGAGTTGGGCACTGGTGGCCCACGCTTGTAATCCTAGCGACCTGGGGGGGTGAGGCTGGGAAGACTGGGGTTCAAGGCCAGCCTGGGGACACAAGTTCAAGAGGCTGGATTGGTGGAATGGCTTACTCGGGGGAATGCGTGGAGTCAAGAACCAAAGATCTTAAAAAAAAAAAAAAAAAAAAAAAACCCTTGGGAACAGCTGGGCACAGTAGCATGCGCATGCGCCTGTCATCCCAGCAACACGGGGGGGTGGGGGGGGGCTAGCGTGGGGGGAGGGACCCGGCGCAGACGAGCCAAGGCAGAGAAGCATGGGAAACTCATCTCCACAGAAGAAGCCACCTGCCAGCTACATTAGGAAGCAGAAAACAGGGGGTGGGGGGTCGTGGCCCAGACACACACTTGGGCTCCAGGTGAAGTGTTACCTCAACAAGAACCCACTCCAAGAAAGGGCTGGGAGCATGGCGTAGCGGGGCGACACCGTCTCTAGCATGCACGTGGCCCCGAGTCCGAGCCCTGGTACCACCCCCCCCCCCCCCCCCCCGCTCTATCTACACCCGATGAAGAAGGCAGCCCGCTGCGTTACCTCCGTGTTGTGAATCTCCAGCGTTGTTTTCTTATAGTGGCTCATGTTCTCCACGCCCAAGTTCGTCACGGTGAGGAAGCCAAAGCGGACCCGCGATTCCTTCTCTAGAGGCCAGTACTGGCCACACTTCCTCCGGCCGCCTTCCTCGAAGCTGAGCACACAGAGCGAGCTCAGCCCGCGCGTCCCCGCCTCCCCCCATCGGCGCTGCCCTTGGGGGGCGCAAAAGGCGAGGGAGCCGCTCGCGGGCCGGCTCTGCCCTCGCCCCGAGGGCTCGTCACACGAGGCGAGCCGAGCGCAGCGGGCCGAGCGCCGCCTCTCCCGTGAGGCGCCTCTCCGGGAAGCTGGCGGGGGTGCGGAAGGGCCTAAGTCCCTCTGAGCCCCCCACAGGCCCACGGGCCCCAGGTCCTCCATCAGCACCCCAGGTGGCGGGCCTGGTGGGCACCGTGCCCGAGAGAAGGAACAGGGCCAACAGGGCTTCGTCTCCCCATCACAAACAGCTTCCCACACGGATAAACTAGAGGAACCCTTCAATGAGGCGGATCTGGGGCCACGAGTTCAAAACGCGTCCTCCCTGCCTTCAGCCACTCAGCTCTGCTGCCTGACTCATTTTATATCACATCTTTTTTATTCTCTGTTCCCCTGCAGGTAGAAATATGAATGAGCAGGAAACGGCGAACGCCGCTGGACACGGAGCACAGAGGGGAGCCGGCCGCAGCCTCCCCGGCAGAGGCCGGGCTCGTGGTTCCCAGCACCGCGGGACAAGGACCGGAGCTCCAAGCGGGCTAAGCGGGCATGGAGCCCCAGGGGCCGCGGCTCTGAGTTCACCTGCCTCCTTGGGACCCTCAGCGCTAAGAAAGCACTAGGATATCCGAGCGATCCCTTCTGGAAGCCTCCGTGCTTGGATCGGGTAGGGATGGGGGCTGGGGGCCGGAGGGAATGAACTCAGGCTGGGAGTGCAGCTCAGCGCTACACAATCACCAACCCCCCCCCCCCCGCCCCCACGTGCAAGACGAAAAAGAAACCACGGCATCCACTCACCGCGTGGTCATGACAATCACCAAGACTTTTTGTTCCCATACCATGAGCCAGAAGTCCCGGTAAGTATTCTCCAAGGGCCCTGGAAGGGAGAAGAGCGCTTGGCCAGGGGACGGGGCACGAATGGCCTCCCAGCCGCTCCTGCCGCGCTCCAAGCGTCAGTTCTAAATCACGCACGGGAACCTCTTGAGCTGTGTGTGTGTGTGTGTGTGTGTGTGTGTGTGTGTGTGCACGCATTCGCCAGGACTAGGGCTTGAACTCTGGGCTTTGCACTGTAGCTTGATGTTTCTGCTCAAGTCTTGGAACTCTACCACTTGCTTTTGGCTCTACCACCAGTTTGTCGTTGCTCAATGGGGTGTCATGGATTTGTCTGCTTACGCTTTGAACCACTCCTGAGTAGCTAGGATTACAAGGATGAGTCACTAACACCTAGCTTCAACTACCTTGTTTATTTTTTTGGTGTCAGTTCTGGGGGCTTGAACTCAGGGCCTGGACACTGTCTTTGAACTTCTCTGTGCTCAAGGCTAGTGCTCTACCACTTGAGCCACAGCACTACTTCTAGCCTTTTCTATTTATGTGGTACCGAGGAATCGAACCCAGGAATCGAACCCAGGGTTTCATGCATGCTGGGCAAGCGTTCTACCACTAAGCCACATTCCAGCCACGTTCCAGAGCTTTTTGGTGGTTAAATAAGGCTAAGAGTCTCATGAAAGCTGGGCGCCTGTGGCTCACGCCTGTCATCCTACCTATTCTGGAGGCTGAGATCTGAGGATCGCAGTTTGAAGCCAGCCTGGGCAACAAAGTCTGTAAAACTCTTATCTCCAACCAGAAAAGGCTGCAAGCGGCGCTTGTGGCTCAAGTGACAGCACGCTAGCCGTGAGCCAAAGAAGCTCAGGGACAGCGCCCACGCCCCGGGACCAGCAGGAAAGAGATGCTGACTCTTCTTACTTGCTGGTTTTCGGCTCTGTACCTGTGGTTCTTTGTATGAGATGATGAGATATTTTTTCACTGTCATTTTTGCTTTTCTTAGGTCCAAGACTGGGACTCGTACTTGGCACCTGATGATCTTGCTTGTGGACTAACACTCTACCAACTGAGCCATGCCTCCAACTGAGGATCTTACCTTGTGTACCAATGTAAGCATTCTTCTGTTTATAGCCATCCATGAAGCTGGCATTGATGTAATCTGTCTAATGATAAGAAGGGGGCATCATTACAGGTGCAAGGAGGTACTGTCTGGGACAAAAAGTGACCCAAGGGGGAAATACTCATGTGAGGCAGAAATGAGGAGCAAATACGCCAATTCCCAATATGCTTTCAGCAGCGGTGGTGGGACAAACAGTTCTTCGAGCATATAAAACTCAAGCTGACCCCTTCAAACGATGCATAAACATGATCTCAAAAGGAGTTGGGCATGATGGCACATGCCCATATAACCCAGCATTATTAAACACTTCCGTTGAAAGCCAGCCTGGGAGGTTCTGTTTCAAACAAACAAAAAGAGGCCAACTCAAAATGTATCACAGGGCTGGGAAGATGGCCTAGTGGCAAGAGCGCTCGCCTCGTATACATGAAGCCCTGGGTTCGATTCCCCAGCACCACATATATAGAAAAGGTCAGAAGTGGCACTGTGGCTCAAGTGGCAGAGTGCTAGCCTTGAGCACAAAGAAGCCAGGGACAGCGCTCAGGCCCTGAGTTCAAGCCCAGGACTGGCCAAAAAAAACCAAAACCAAAAACCAAAACCCTGATAATTCCAACACCAGGATTACTTTAAAAAAATGTATCACAGACCTGATGGAAGGTCTTAAACTCTAAAATTCTGGGCTGGGAATATGGCCTAGTGATAGAGTGCTTGCCTAGCATGTATGAAGCCCTGGGTTCGATTTCTCAGCACCACATACACAGGAAAAGCTGTAAGTGGCAGAGCGCTAGCCTTGGGCAAAAAGAAACCTGGGACAGTGCTCAGGTCCTGAGTTCAAGCCCCAGGACTGGCAAAAAAAAAAAAAAAGTATGTGCTTCAAAGGACATAATCAATAACGTTAAAAACTGCTTGGTGTTACTGGCTCACATCTGTCATCCTAGCTACTCAGGAGGCTGAGATCAGAGGATCATGGTTCAAAGCCAGCCCAGGCAGGAACGTCCCAAGAATCTTATCTCCAATTAACCACTCAAAAACCAGTAGTGGCGCTGTGGCTCAAGTGGTAGAGCACTAGCATTGAGCACAGAGATGCTCAGGAGACAGTGCCCAGGCCCTGAGTCCAAGCCCCACACTCAACAACAACAACAACACAACAAAGTAATGAAAAAAATCAAAAGACTTCTGAAGATGGGCTAGGATAGAGAGAAGGGAGTGAACAATGGAAGAGGTAACACTGTCACGATGAACTGTACTCCTAGGCTGACTTGTAGAACTACAGCCACTTTGTACAACTACTTAATTAGAACTTAGTAATGCAGACAATCCAATTTGAAAGTGAGCAAAAAAGACAGACACTATGTTAAAAAGGAACTACACGCGCTGGGTGCTGGTGGCTTGTGCCCGTAATCCCAGCTACTCAGAAGGCTGAGATCTAAAGACTGGTTTGGAAAGTCCACGAGACTCTTATCTCTAATTAATCACCAAAACGCTGCACATAGAGAAGTAGATCAAGCGGTAGAGCCCTAGCCTCGAGCACAAAAGCTCAACAACAGTGCCCAGGCCCTGAGTTCAAGGCCTAGAACTGACCAGAAAAAAAAGCAAGAACAAAGTGAGGGGGAGGCAGCAGAGATGGCGGGTCTCGGGAAGAGCGCGTCAGTTCCGCTGTGCAGGTGAGCCCCGTCAGGAACGCCACCCGCAGGACGGAGGCCCCGGCCCGACTACCTGAGTGAGGCCGCTTCGTCTGGTCAGCTTCACCCTCGTTTGGTCCAGGCAGGGGACGTCCCCGTAACGGTTCTTCTCTAGGTTCCCTGGAGACCTGAAGGAATGAGGGGTCCGTGAGACGAGAGCACAGGGGAGGCAGGCGGGCGTGTCACGCCTGGCATGGAATCCACGGCGGTCCCCCCTTTCCCGTCCCTGTCTGCAGGGACTGGCCCCGGGGCCGAGTGGGGCCAAGCACGCGCTCTCCCTCGGCGCTCCTCGCTCAGCCCGAATTCAGCCTTTCCCATCGTACTCACCACTGCTGCCCTTCACGACAAACAGGAAGCTCCAGAGGAATTAGCAGCAAGCACTGCCAGTAAGCAGTGGCGGCGGCTGTACTAAGTGCCCGTAAAAGCCAGGGGCTCCGGCCCGGCAGACTAGCTGCTCAGGAGACGCAGAGCTGAGGATCGCCATTTGAAGCCAGTTGGGGAAGACAAATCCTTGACACTCTTATTTCCAATTAGCCAGCAAAAAGCTAGTGGAGCTGTGGCTTAAGTGCTAAGTGCTAAGTGCTCCCCTTCAGCACAAAAGCTCAGAGACAGCGCCCAGACCCAGACAGACTTCAAGCCCCCAGTACCGGCACAAGAGTAGCAACAATAACAATAATGAAAGTTGTAATTGATATGAATGACTCATTAAGCTACATGGAAAGAAGGCTCAGGAGAGCTTTGGAAAAAGTCGTCTGGTGATTTTTTTTTTTTTTTTTTTTTTTGGCCAGTCCTGGGCCTTGGACTCAGGGCCTGAGCACTGTCCCTGGCTTCTTCCCGCTCAAGGCTAGCACTCTGCCACTTGAGCCACAGCGCCACTTCTGGCCGTTTTCTGTATATGTGGTGCTGGGGAATCGAACCTAGGGCCTCGTGTATCCGAGGCAGGCACTCTTGCCACTAGGCTATATCCCCAGTCCCTGGTGATTTTTTTTTTAACTTTTATTTATTTATGTATTTTTTTGCCAGTCTTGGGGCAACTTGAACTCAGGGCCTGGGAACTGTCCCTGGTTTCCTTTTGCTCAAGGCTAGCACTCTACCACTTGAGCCACAGCGCCACTTCTGGCTTTTTCTGTTTATATGGTACTGAGGAATCGAACCCAGGTCTTCATGCGTGCTACACAAGCACTCTACCACTAGGCCAAATTCTCAGCCCTTCTGGGAAATTTGTATGCGGTTGTGATCAGAATGGTAGAAACACGGGCAGTAACAGCCACTCTTACAAGGCCTCAGAGAGAAATAACAGGCACACGTGAGAGAAAGGAAGGAGAGTTAAATGGATTATAATACCAAACAAACAAATACAAACCCTAAGTACTACTACCTTCTCAAAAAGTACTCAAAATAAATCTCTTAAACTGCAGCCCCACTAAAATGACAGAAAGGACCGAGCTGGTGAGTACAAAGTCCAAGAGCAAAGGGGAGGGCGTGGCGGGGGGGGGTGGGAATTCTGGAAACCTATTTTGGTAGAGAAAGTGGATGGGAGGATTTGGTTGATTTGCGCAAGGTCAGGAGTCATGCAAACAGCAGGTGCCGGCATGGAGGAAGCCAGGAGCCTGCAGTTCTGGCTTCGTGGAGACTTGAGACCTGCAGGACCACTGTTAGGCCAGCCCGAGCAGAAGGATTTGCTAGACTCCATTTCTTTTCTCCTTTTCTTTTTGTGCCCATCCTGGGCTTGGAGGGCCTGGGCGCTGGCCTGGGCCTCTTGGTGCTCAACACTAGCACTGTACCATTGAGCCATTTGCAGGTTTCTGAGTAGTTGATTGGAGATAAAGAGTCTCACAGGGATTCTTCTGCCCAGGCTGGCTTTGAACAGTGATCCTCAGATCTCAGCTGGGATTATAGGCGTGAGACACTTGCGTCCAGCTAGACTCTATTTCTAATAACCACTGAAACGTAGGGCTGGGGGTGTAACTCAAGTGATAGAGCACTAGTCCAGGAAGCAGGAAGCTATGAATTCAGACATTATCACTGGGGGGGGGGGGGGAAGTCCATCCTTAGACCCCCTCTTCTCCCTGGAAGGCTAAGTGGGCTGCAGGGTTCCAAGACACTAAATGGAACTCAGATGGCAGCGTGAGAGCCCCGCCCACCCCGCATGCTCAGTCCCCCATGCTCCGTCCCCCACACTCACACCTAGGCCTGGCTCCCACCCAGCGAGAGAGGGACAGCTACCTGGACAACGGGAGAAGCCACTGACAAACAAGTTCTGTCATTTGGAGTACTCATAACAAGCCAGCTGTTCCATCATTTTAATCTGAAGCACATCTGTGCAAAGAGAACTTCCCAGCAGTTTTTAAAGACCCCATTCCTCAGTGCAAATGAAGAGCCGAGGACTTCCAGAGAAGGAAAGCCCCTAACAAAAGGGTATTAATTCAAATGCGCACACCCCACACACACACACACACACACACACAGCCAAGGAAAGAAAATTACTTGAAAAAAAAACAACAGTATCTTCAGGAAAATAGATACTGTTATATGAGAGCAAGAAGATGATGTTTTGTTTTGTTTTTGCCAGTCCTGGGCCTTGGACTCAGGGCCTGAGCACCATCCCTGGCTTCTTTTTGCTCAAGGCTAGCACTCTGCCTCTTGAGCCACAGCGCCTCTTCTGGCCGTTTTCTGTATATGTGGTGCTGGGGAATCGAACCCAGGGCCTCATGTATACAAGGCAAGCACTCTTGCCACTAGGCCATATTCCCAGCCCCGAAGATGATGTTTTGAAAGAGAAACAATCAGAGAAGAAAATCTCTTGGAAATTATAAAATATATCCAAGACCTGCTTAGTGGTGGAGTACTTACTTGCCTAGCGTGCCGAGATCGAGGGTTCAAACCCCAGCATGGGGAGGTGGAGCACCCAAAATAGGAATGGCAAGATAAAAAAGAAAATTGAATTTCCCAGAATACAAGACAAAGGGCAAAGCAATGAAGAGTATGAGACAAATATCCAGTGGCTCCCGCCTGTCATCCCAGCTACTCAGGAGGCTGAGACCTGAGGATGGAGGTTTTAAGCCAGCCCAGTCCCTGAGACCCTTATCTCCAATGAACCACCTAAAACAAGCACAAGTGGAGCTCTGGATCAAGTGGTAGAACCCGAGCCTTGAGCACAAAAGCTCAGGGACAACAGCGTACATAGGCCCTGAGAGCAAACCCCAGGACCTGCACCAAAAAAAAAGAACAGATTAAAGATCTTTACGTAAGACCTAAAATTTGCAACTACTACAGCAAAGAATAAAGAAAACACGAAAACACAGTGACGTAGACAGAAACTTCCTGAACAGACTGCACCAGCTCAGCACATTAGAGCAAGGGTTAACAAATGTGATTGTATGGAACTAAAAATAAAACGCTTTCACACAACAAAGGAAACAGTCACCAGACGAGCAAGACAGGCGACAGAATGTGAGAAGATCTGAAATTCTGAAACTACTACAGGAAAGAACAGGAAAACACTGGAGCTTTCTGGCATAGGCAGTGACTCTCGGACTAGCAGCACAGCAGCTCGGCAGGAGGAGCGGAGGGGTGACCAGAAGCTGCAGAGTTCTGACACTAGGCTGAGGAGACAGCCTGGAGAGGGGGGGGGGGGGGGGGAAGCGCGCATCATCTGTCCCCACAAAGAAGAACCAGATGCTCCAGGGAGGTGAAAAACCCAAGTTTGACTTTTGGGCACGGACAGGAGGAGGAAAATGGGGGTAAAGTGAAGAAAGGGAAGACAGTGTCTATAAGAGAAACGTCCTTATGACCTGAATGGTGAAATGGGAACCCCTCCATGCCACAGCGTAATAATAAAACTAAAAATGATATTCAAAAAATGAAACAGGCCGGGCACTGACGGCTCACGCCTTTAATCCTAGCTCATCAACGGACAGAGAGCGTCCAAGCCTGAGGTCAAGCGCCGGGACCAGCACAAAACTAACATTATTTTACAAAAGGATTTTTTTTTGGGGGGGGGGTTGTTTGTAAGGCTTCAACTCCGGGCCTGAGCGCTGTCCCTGAGCTCTTTAGCTCGAGGCACTTAGGAGTTCCTGGGGGTTCACTGGAGGTTAGATTCTCAGGGACTTTCCTGCCTGGGCTGGCTTTGAACCACGATCCTCAGAGCTCAGCCTCCTGAGCAGCTAGAATGACAGGCGGGAGCCACTGGTGCCCAGCTAAGACACATTTTGAGAGAAACAGAGTGCTTGCCTCGGACCCATGAAGCACTGGGTTTGATTCCTAAGCACCACATATATGGAAAACGGCCAGAAGTGGCGCTGTGGCTCAAGTGGCAGAGTGCTAGCCTTGAGCAAAAAGAAGCCAGGGACAGTGCTCAGGCCCTGAGTTCAAGGCCCAGGACTGGCCAAAAAAAACAAAACAAACAAACAAACAAAAAGCAGAGGGAGCTTAAGCCTTTACAAGAAGCGTTTTAAGGAAACACCCGAAGGTATTTCCATGATGACGGGGCCACCAGTTGGTCCAAGGAGCTTGGCAGGGCCGGCGCGTGCGGCGGGGCGGTCAGGTGGCCCCGGGCCCGGCGGCGCCCCACTTACATGGAGCAGTGGAAGGTGCCCGCGGGGTGCTCCCGCCGGATGTCCTCGTACTCCTCGTAGATGCCCCGCTTCTGCCGGGCGTTGACGTAGTGCACCAGCTCGGGGATGGTCATGGCGTGGGGGCCCGGCACGTGCACCGAGTCCAGGTCGCAGGCGGGAGGTAGGGAGGAGAGGATGAGCTCATCCAGGGGGTCGGGGTGGCCGTTCACCTGGGGCAGGAACTGGAAATTCCAATTGGCCAGGTCAATTTTGACGTACCCACCCAGGTTTTCAGGAAGGCACTCCCTGGGCAGGTGCTGGGTCACCTCGGATGTCTTTAGAATCTGAATCTGGAAGGCAGAAAGAAGCAGTGTTGGGGGGGGGGGCACCCACGGTGATGACGAACCACACACGGTGGCACCCCCTTACTAGATCCAGATTTGCTGGAAACCCTGGTCACTGGCAAAACCAGTAGATTGCACCTACCTGCCAGGCACTAAACTCCAAGGAATTTCTCAAATATAAGTTTGAATTCAGGGCTGGGAATGTGGCCTAGTGGTAGAGCGCTCGCCTAGCATGACTGAAGCCTGGGTTCGATTCCCCAGCACCGCATAAACAGAAAAAGCCAGAAGTGGCCCTGTGGCTCAAGTGGTACAGTGCTAGCCTTGAGCAGAAAGAAGCCAGGGACAGTGCTCAGGCCCTGAGTCCAAGCCCCAGGACTGGCCAAAAAAAACTGAAAAAGTATGAATTCAGCTAGATGCTGGAGCCTCACGCCTGTCATCCTAGCTGCTCGGGAGGCTGAGATCTGAGGACTGGGATTCAAAGCCAGCCCAAGCAGGAAAGTCCTGTGTGGCTCTTATCTCCAAGGAACCTCAAAGTGGAAGAGCGCCAGCCTTGAGCAAAAGAGCTCAGGGGCAGCACCCAGGCCCTGAGTTCAAGCCTCACAACTGACCAACAACAACAAAAGTTTAAATGCCCAGATTATCTTTCAAATTCACTCCTTGGAATTTGGGGGCCTGAAACATACCTTCTGAGAGGAAGGTACCGTGCACCAAGGCTCTCTGCTGGTACCTCAGTACCATCCCATGCTAGTACTCTTGACTACATAGAGCACACAGGTGTTTCGGTCAACCCCACACAAGCCAGATAGCTTGTATCTCACTCAGAGCTTGGGAGGGTGAGGGTATCCATTCACAAAGGTGAATTTCTATGACAGCAAGACCAGCCACCCAGAGGCAGGGTAGCACAGGAACAATGTTAGGTGAGTCATCATGACACAGTTACCCTCTTTTCGTAGACACGAGCTTCCACGCAGTCGAGTTGGCTGTTCTTACAGTCTGTGTGGACTAGGAATAGTGGTCTCCCTAGAGCTGGTCCCTGGCCAGTGCCCCTTCTCGGAAGCCCTCCCGGTCCTTTGAAGCCTGAGGGGTCTCTCAGGACCCTGTGCTCCTAAGGGACGGGGTGCAGCGGGAGCTGAATTCCCAGAGCCACTGCGTCCGAGTCACGCCTGAGTGTATAATTCCTCTAATTCACACACAAACACATGCCTGCTATAGTGCTGCACACCGAACAGAACTGGCCAAAAAAAGGAGCTTTTTTAAGAACCATCTCTTGAGCTGGGAAATAGCTCAGTGGTCAATCCCTAGTACCGAAAAAGAAAAGACAAAACAAAACCGAAGTTAAAAAAAGAATCATCTCTCCCACTGTCTCACTAGGCAATTAAGAAGCTCCCACAGCACAAATATCTCTACCTTCTCAGATAGAAAGATCTTCGTTATTCCTCTGATTTCTTAACTTACAACTTAAATTCCTGACATTCTGAAATAACCTTATCCTAGTCAACAATATAGTTTTGGGGTCTTTGTGGTGGTGGGGCCTGAACTCAGGGCCTGGGCGCCATCCCTGAGCTCTTCTGCTGAAGGCTGGCACTCTGCCACTTTGAGCCACAGCGCCACTTCCGGGTTTTGGTGGAACACTGGAGAGGAGGGACTTTCCTGCCCAGGCTGGCTCTGAATTGTAATCCTCAGATCTCAGTCTCCTGGGTAGCTAGGATGACAGGCGTGAGCCACCAGCAACCAACTAAAAAAAATTTTTTTAAGGTAGAACACTAATTGGTGGGTCGGGCACCGGTAACTCACACCTGTCGTCCTAGCCACTCAGGAGGCTGAGATCTGAGGATCGTGGTTCAAAGTCAGGCCAGACAGGAAGTCCATGAGACGCTTATCTCCACTTAATCACCAAAAAACTGGAAGTGGTGCTGTGGCGGCTCCAGTGGCAGAGCGCCAGCCTTGAGCTGAAGAGCTCGGGGACAGTGCCCAGGTCCAGAGTTGAAGCCCCACAACCAACAACAACAACAACTCAAAACAACAAATAAACAACAACAACAACCACCCACAACTAGTTGGTGGGATTTCACGAGTGGACGGATGGGAATGTACTTATCCCCAGGCGAGCCTGCCTTACCCTCTCCCGGACTTTGTCCTTCAGGAGCAGGCTGATGATGGAGTACGGAACACGGAACCACATGGGCGCTCCCACAATGAGTACCTTCTTCAGACGAGCTGGAAACGCCCCCTACGGGGAAAGCGGAGGATGCGTGAGGACACCTCTACAAACTCAAGTCCCAAGTTTCCCTCTCCTACACTTCTCCTCATTCTTACCCAGCGGGGAACCCTACAGCCTTTTGCCTCATCAGCTAGATGAAAACTGGCTGCTGAAAGAAATAAAAGAAATGAGAAGGTGCCTTACTTTTGTCATGGAATGCTAGCCAGGTGGCAGTGGCTCAAGTCTCTAACCCTAACGACTCCGGAAGGCTGAGATCCAAAGGTTCAAGACCAGCTGGAGCAAAAAAGACCTCGAGTCTATCTCAAAAATAACCACCAGGCTGGGAATGTGGTAGAGTGCTTGCCTAGTATGCATGAAGTCCTGGGTTGATTGAAGCCCCAGACTGGGGAGAAAAGAAAAACACCAAAAAGACACACGGGAGGCATGGCTCAAGTGGTAGACTACCAGCTGAGGAAGCAAGCCAAGGGAGTGAGGCCCTGAGATCAAACCTCAGTATCACACAAAAAAACCCCAACCCCCAAAAACAAAACAATAAAATAACCACAGCATAAAAAAAAAACACAAAAAATAA